>NC_056523.1:286932701-286950015 GCF_019175285.1 Sceloporus undulatus
GGGGGGCAATGGTGCTAAAGTAGTGACTAGTACTGACAGAGAATACAAAACAGTTACAGTTTGGTGACTGATTCATATGCATGATCACTACTCACAATTTTGACACTATTGCCACGACAATAATTCACCCCCACCCCCATCTATTTTACTAGACATTAGATGCATGAAAGGAAGATCAGAGCACGGCTGAATGATGTTTCCATTAGGTTTGGGGTGGAGGGTAGAGCCAGGAGAAATTATTCTGTTAAATACTTAGTAAAATATAAGCTAATACAGGACTCCAGCCTATAATTTTATATCTTCTCTAAAAGCCCTATCCTTGGCAAGGAAGACACATCATATTTTCAGCCAAGGGAAGTGCTGTTAATCCACTTTAAAACTAAAACAAAGGGAAAGTCACTTTCAGCCTTCATTCCAGACCAGAGGTCACTAGCATCAGGTCGCGCTCTCTCTTTTAGGTACTTGTGTTGAGCCTTGTAACATGAACCTCTCATATTAGCTTAGCTGGACTGTAACATTTAACATTGAAGGGACATTTCCTTACTGTTTACTCAGCACAATTAAACATCTCAATCCCACCCTCCCCAAGAGGATCTGCTTTCTTCTTGATCTGAGCTATGATATCTCTGATTTGCAATTTAAGAACAGCAAAGACTCACTGTTATTACTTCCACCAAGGCTTTCATAGCTGACCTAGAGTTTTCACCTCACATATTGGCAGCATTTTCCAGGGACAGTTGCTCTCTTGGCATGCATGTTCTAATGGTGTCAAATTAAGCCCAGTGAATTTATAAACTGCATGTCAGATGTTAAACCACTGAAGCTAGAGGTGCTTAAGAGCAATCCTGCTGAAAGAGAAATGGGTGAGGTAGGAAGATTAAATAAACTGTTCCCTGCTTCTTTATACATATATTTTCTTCTTGGCTTCATATGTAGGAGCAGACAGACATTAGACTGCTTTGCTTGTTTTGGTACAGGAAGGAAGATGGCCCTTTATAAATGGATGTAGATTTTACACTGGTCATGGCAGGAATAAAAACACATCATGTGAACCATGTGACTTGTGACTTTTGGAAGGCATCTTAAGCTGTAGCAATATGCTATGCATCCACTCAGAAACTGCACAGATATAATTTAAACAGAAAGGCATCAAAATCTGAATAAAAAACTACTGTATGGACAGATCTGCATTTTCAGTTGTGGCTAGGGGGAAATGTCCACATCAGTATATTCCACAAACAGTAACAATCTACCCAAATTTTTAATTTTCTCAATTGTAGTATAATAATCAACTGCTTTGTTGGTTTTTTTAAAAAAATTGCTTTAAGATAAAAACAAGATAATGAAACATCGCCCTGGAAGTCAAGTTCATATAGTCACAAAACAAATAAATTTTTTTTGTTCATAATATTTTTATACCTTGGATACAATTGAAATATTTAAGCACTTAAAACAATTCCTTTTGGAATTCAGGTAGGGGTCCAATCTGTGCATTATTTAATCTACTAGTAGTTTAGGCAGCAATCCTGTTATCTTTTTACCTGGAAGTAACCCCCACTGAAATGAGAGGAATTTATGCCTAAGAATAGGATTGTATTATGTTTATAAGCACACAGGATGGTATTTGCATTGCACTGTTAATAGCAGATCGCATTTAATTATGGAACATAACATAGCGAAAACCAGTTCAAATCTTCACTTAGTTTATACATTTTTGAACCATGGTAGATAATAAAACCATTTACCCCAATTATTTGGATATGGTCTAATGTGCAATTCATTTAATTAATTCATTTCAAAAGGAATATGCATTTTGTGTCCAATTGGGCTTAAAACATACTTGGAAAGGTTATCAGTGGCCGGTAGCTAATCTGGCTCCTCTGTTGGGATGAGAGCCCTGGCTTGCAAAATTGCAAGGTCACCGTTTCTCAAAGGAGCACTATAGGGAAGCCTCTACCAGAACAATCCTATGTGTGGTTACTCAGATGTTTTCCTGTATTTAAAGCAACTTACTCTTAAGTATGTGTGTTTAGGAATGCAACTTTAAGATTGTGCCATGGTATTCTTGGTAAAGAAAATGGTTCTATATGGACAAATTAAATACGGCAACATGCCTTTGAAGGAGAGAGAACAAATCTGAGGACAACAACTTGCGACTCCAGGATTGTACTGTTTCTTATTAAGCTACGCAACAATGGTTATTTAAATACATAAACAAGGCACACCAGTTAATGCTCTTCACTATAATCTGAACTGATTTCAAAGAGGTGTTGGGCAATTTAGGCAGAAAAAATTCTGGGCAGCAATCGAATCTTGGCATATAATACTATTGTCTAACAATAAAGCAGGTGTCGCAACCACATTTGATTCTCTCTCTTGTTAATGCAAGACATTTATGGACAGCGCTGGCATTTTAAAGCTGTCTGCTCAGCAGGTTGTCTGTAGAAATGTTTACTCCTATTTGCATATGACAAGTTTTATTTTCATATATTTAACACATTTGTTTCAGTATCTCTATCTGGAGGAGAAGCAGTGTGGCCTGACAAAATATCACTGTCACAGTTTTCTGAGCACTTATGCAAATAAGGAAGCTCTGTCTCCCAAAAGGCTACAATCTGTGGCATTTGTGAGTACATTTTTAATAACTCTCCCCTTTAAATGTCAATGCCCAGGGTAAATAAACAGACACAAGCCCAACTGACCTTGATACTGAAGCCAGACACGTCCTGCACGCCTAGGAGCCAAGAAGTGTAAAGTGAACAAGTAGTTTGTGCTGTGACAAAATTATAGGTCATACGAGGAGCAAAGTGAGAGCGGGTGGGCGAAGAAAGGGAAGAAGTGTTTCTCCCCTTAGCCAATCCCATTCCTCTCTGGCCTCTTTGAAACATTTTGGTCATGCAGCCATGTCCTTGAGAGCACCACAAGGATGTCCTAGTTTGGCACCCTCAAGAATCTGTTCCTAAATAGATATTTAACACTGGTCTCAAGCTTCCCTCATCCTTTTCCTTTTGGTACTTGAGGCAAAATTCCTCCTGTCTCTTATCCTCAAGCAATTTGGATGGCACTTTAATAAAACACACATAATGTGCACCCGCACTACAGAAATAATCCGTTTTGACACCACTTTAACTGCCTTGGCTCAGTGCTATGGAATTCTGGGAATGGTAGTTGTTTGTGGCACCAGGATTATTTGTGCAGTGCGGATGCAGCCATAGACATCACAGCAGAGCAGAGCTTACTGAAAGTTGCTTTTTTTTACTGTAACTCCCAGAATCTGGGAACTGCAGATTCTCTCATGCATACACAGCCCAGAGAGTAAATTTTCCAAGATCTGAAGTGGCTTAGAATGATAGAATCATAGAGCTGGAAGAGGCCACAAGGGCCATCTAATCCAACCCTCACCCTGGAGGAATAGACCATTAAAGCACCCCTGAGAGATGGGCACCCGGCCTCTGTTTAAAAAACAGCAAAGGAGAGTCAACCACCCTCCAGGCCAGGGCAGTCCATTATTAAACAGCCATTTAATATTCCATTATTAAACATCCGTTACAGTAAAAAGGTTCTTCCTCGATGCAGAAAAATGATACTCATTTTAGAATTAGAATTTTAAAATGTTTATTAAATTTTTCGAATATACCCATTTTAGAATTAGATACCTCAGCTAGTAAGGTTACTTTGCTTCATAATGGGCCTGATATCAATGCTTTTAGAAAGTATGAGTGTTCCAGCATGAGTCTACTCCATGGTTTTGATCCTCAGTATGTTGAAGCAATGCACTCTCAGGTCGCATATGCACTGCTGAAATAATCCAGTTTGACACCACTTTAACTGTCATGGCTTAATGCTATGGAATTCTGGGAACTGTAGTTTTGTCAGACATTTAGTCAGAGAACTCTGGTGCCACAACAAACTACAGTTGCCAGAATTCCACAGCACTGAGCCATGGCAGTTAAAGTGGCGTCAAACTGGATTATTTCTGCAGTGTGGATGCAGCTCATCTCTCTTTCTTAAAAATGATATTGCCACTCTCTTTCCACATAAATCATTAGTCCTATTCTGCATCTTTCATGGACACTGCATGATTCTTTCCCCCCAAGTCACTATTGAAGAGGGATGGCAAGTGTATGGCAGGTAGGCTGATATCTGCAATGTCATGTAGGCTGTTCTCAGTTGCATATTATCCCCCTTTTATATGTACGTTGATGGAGGCAAAGCGCTCAATGACTGAGCAGTGAATTTCTTTTTTAAAAAAGTTTTATTCAACCTTTATGATGCCATATAGCTTGGAGTCAAGAAGGGAGCTCCCCCGCCCCTCCAGATGATGCATGCACATATCTTTTGTGAAGCAGAAATGTGGTAAGAAGAGTAAGTTGCTGTACAGCTTTCGAATATTAATTGCTGCCTTTTCAGTAACAGATTGCTGTTTTCTTTTTTTCATTATGTACAAAGATAGGCAGCTGAAAGTAGAATCTCAATGACTGGACATCAGTTCAGTAACAGGTTCTACTTTCAGCTGCCTATCTTTGTATATAATGAAAAAAAGAAAACAGCAACATTCAGATGGCCACTGACCATTGTGTAAGTGTACACTGTATAGTTGTGTAACTGCATATTTTAAATCTACACACACACACCCTTGTAAATATCCAAAGAGCAATTTATGAAAGAAGTAAAAATTCAAAATGAAAAAATGTCTATTACTGAAATAGTGGTGGAAAGGTCACCCAAGTATTGGTGGCTGAGGTCATGGAAACTGAAGTAGAGGAGATGCTAGAAATGGATACAAACAGAACAGAAAGTCCCCAAGCCAGTTTTTCAGGCTAAGTCATTTCCACCATTCAGGAATAGTGTGTCACCTACCTGTGCACACTGGAAAAGCAGGTAGGAAAAATGCAGGGACAATTCCACAAAACAGTGAGGAAGAAAAAAACAGATTAAAGAAGGGGACACAATAAAAGGAATGTAACAGACTGGCTACTGCATGATTGTTGTTGTTGTTATTATTTCTATTCCGCCTTTTCCCAATGGAATCAAGGTGGATTACAACAGGTGTTTAAAACATTTAACTGATTAAAACTGCAACTAAAATAGAAGGGAGGGAGGACCCAGCATCAGTATTCTGTAAAAGTCTATTCAATGTTAAGGTTTTAATTATCAAGGATGGTGGGTTGTGTTTTCCTACCAGTAGCCCCATTTACCTAGCTGGTAATATATTTTATGCAATAGACAAGAAGATATGAAAAGCTCTACTGACTTACACCAAAGTTTTTTCTAGTCTTCCATTTAGTAAAGCAATGTGTCCTGCATTACAAATAGTCCTCTTCTTGAAGGGTATAGTCCAAGTCTATTTTGAAGCTCAAGTACTATAAAAATAGAGATGACTGTGGCTTTCAATTTGCCCTAGAGAATGGACCAAACACCCACTTGGTAGAACATATTGTATTTTTACATAAATGTCATTGTTTCCACATCTTAAAGTATACATATGCAGGTATATGCTTCTTATAGGAAGCCATAATTCACTGAATATACAAAGGCAGAAAGATCTTGCTCATTTTCATATATTTTGGATGTGTTTTTAGTAAGGTTTCATGGAACCTGATTTTAGGATGATGCAAGAGAATAGATGTCTGCTAGTTGATAGATGAAAGATCCCCACCCATCCCTTGTCCTTAGCAGGTATCTTTTGAATTTGTGCCCCAACTGTTTGTGTCTTTTGTCTTTCTGACTGTTTCTACACATGAGTTGGACTAGTGTGGCATAAATTAGTTCAGGTTCACTAAAAGTTTAAAAGGTGCAGGCCAATTATTGACAGCAAGGACTACACAGTAACCGTGTGAATCTATATTTTAATGAAAGATGTAAAATAAATACAGATAAATGCACCTTCAATACCAGGAACAGCAAAGTGGCCCCATCCCAAAATACAAAGCTGATATTGTAAACTGAAATACAAGAAATTCAAACAATAAATAATCAACCACAATACATCACAAATAATGCCCATGGAAGGATTCTTATGTTGTATAGATTTTTGTGGTAATGGGCCAGTTTGCGTGAAACACAAAGAATAAGAAACAAGTAAAAATGTACTGCGTCTCACATTAGTGTCACTTTGTTCAATATCTGACATATGACTTTTTTTATTTAAAAAAGTATTTTGAACACAAAGAAAATATGCAGTAAATTAGCAATTTGGTCTAAATAACCCATGCTTCTGTTTATCATGCATCAGGATGCAATCATCATTTCTTGCTGGATATTAGTGAAAAGAACAAGCAGCTTGCACTAGAATGATAAATAAGCATCTATAAATAACATTATTTATGTTCACCTCTACCACATTCATTAACCCAAAGTATTTAAACCTGCCTTAGGGATTTTTGATTTTCTTACTTCCCCCCAACTTAGAATTTTTTTAGACTTCTTAGACATTTATTTGTGCATTTATTTATAAAAATACACCCTTAATAAGTAGAAATGGCAAAAATTACTATGGAAATATCATTTATAAATGCTAGCATTTACAGTTAGACAAAAATGGAGTTTATTGTTCAGCTCTTGTCTGGGCTGACAATATAATTAAAGTGCACAGAAACACACAAAAAGCAGGAACTAGGCAGATCCCCCCCTCCAGGTTTTAGGATTTAGCAGCTTAATCTGGTAAGAAATATCAGCTCAAATATGCCTAAATCATAATTTTTTTTAAAAAAAAAAAAAAGCCCAGCTGTCTACCTGAGAGGGTTAAACAATATTTAGCCCTATTTTGTCAATAGGCTGATAGTGATTGGAAAAGTAAGGGCACTTTTCCAGCCTAGTTATTCAACAGTGCTAATATCTGCTTTGTGTCTTCACGGTTATGTTTAGGTTCACTTTTGATACAATGGAAAGGAGGCGGCGATGTAGGAAATTTCACACATCATAGGAAGTGTCACATATATCTTAAAATATTAAAAGACTTAATCTGGGATCACATAGAAAAAATCTATTACTAAAGGCCACAAGCCAGATCAACACACATATTTTTCTGTTCCCCTCATTGCAATGACAAATATTTAAGTACATTCTTCTTATTTGATTTAATAGAACTTAAAGCTCCTCTCTTCTGGGATTGTGCTCTGGATTTTTGTCTTTTAGGGAGTCATTATGGGAGGGAGAAATTATTTCATGCACAAATATATTTGTAACTCCTACAAGATCACAGATACAGTCTGAGAGTTGTTTCTGAGTTCCCATATGTTAAACCCCTTTCAGTTATTGGTTTGCCTAATGGCTGGGGAAACCCTAAGGAACATGCTCTACCTACTTGTTGAGTTCAGAAAGAGAGGGAGAACTGGGGAGGAGATGTGTTGCGCTCGTCAGGGATAAGGAGTAGGTCCTTTTCACCTTGAATAAGGTCACAGTGTTTTCAGTAAGGGAGTTGGGAAGGAACAAAGGGTAAATGTCCTTATAGTGGAATTTCTATTATGCATTGCCACCTGTTTTGTATCTTTTACCTAAGGCTTTAAGATCTGCATCCAAATGTTGCAGAACAACTGAGCAGCACAGGCAGTAAAGTCCTGGAATAAGGGCTGCCCTGATACCTCAATGGATGCTTGGAACCTTTGGGATAGTGCATATATGTCAAGTTTAATATCTAATTTGATGTACTGTCGTTAAAATATATATATTGGGACTTTAATTGTGGTTGTGTTTATAGTTTGTCCCACAGAACTCAGAGAGAGGTACATGTGTAAGCCCCTTTGTGCTAACAATTGCTGAAAAATGCACACTCATTCCAAGAAGTGGGGCAATCCCAGCTCATGTGCACACCAGAGCAAATGCTCACATGCATTCTCTTGGATTAGAGACCATAATGGATGCAAATACTACATTTAAACTGACTTTGGAATCATGCCTATTTATGGAGAGAGAGGGGGGGAGAGATTGGTCACAGTATAGTGTACCATAATGTGAGGCTCAATGGTACTTGAAAGCACATCACAGTGCAATGGGTAGTGGTCATGCTATGTAGTAGTTAAGCACAAAGGATTAGTTTAACAAAGTATAAACCTTGAAAACTAGCTGTAAGAACATAACAAGAAAACAAAGGCATATATAACTAGAACTATTACCATAGCTGAACTATTTATTTCACTAGGTCACTAGGCTTTGATGCTGATGCAGGGGTGGAAGGTACCCACTGGCTTCATTGGACATGGAACACAGTGTTCATGCTGGGATACTTGCTTGAATTTGCTTTCTTAAGTGAATGAAAGAGTCCCAGCCATCATGTAAGGTAACCTATAGTTGCCCTGGAGATCTTGCAGTGCTCTGTGTTCGAGCATGCAGTTTTTAACAAAGGTCACAGGAATAACATTTATGGTGAAAAAGCAAGGTATAAAATACCAAAGAAATTAATCTATTACAGTGCCATCTTTTCTATGAAATGCAAGTATCAAATTTAAAAATCGCAACTAGGCTTGTATGTTTCACAACCATGAAAGGCAGTTTATGCATTTGCATCCTAGATTACTACACCACAGACCTAGAAGATGAGAAAACTATTTACAGTATTAAGCTAGCTTTTGATATGCCACCTCCATGTATCCCAACCCTCTGTCCATTTTGGAAATTGGCAATGTACTGAAATTAAGTTATGAAGGAGACATTTTCACATAAAACAACTCATTTAGAAAGCAAATGCCGTTGCCTATTGTTAAAGATCATATTATATAGCCTCTACAGAATAAAACATTACTCTAAAATGCCTACTGTTTACAATGGACACCATCAAATGCAATTGTGTCAAAATACATAGATGCTTTCATGCTCATTGTGGGTCAGATGTTTTGTCAAAGTCAGGGCTGGCAAAGCTTCTCTCTTTAATGCTGGCTTACCTCACTTAGTGGCACATAAGGGAAGGTCATCCCTATGTTTCACTGTACACCCTTACTGCCATGTTCAGTATAATTCTTATAAATGCTTCTTATGTTCTTCTCAGCTCGCAGTCTTTTTTCTCATGAAATGTTACCTTTACCAAGCAGAAAGCATTCAACCCATGTCCCTGATATTTTGCCTTGCATCTCCAACAGTTTCTTCACTGCCTGAAAAGCAATCCCTGTGAGGCTCTGTGACCCTTAATGACAAAGGGAACTTGAATTCTTCTCAGTGTTTCCCCCTTGCATTGTTTAGAGGCATGCCATGCATAATTTTCCCATAACACTAAAGTTCTCTGTGCAATGAAGGACAAAACTGATTTCTCAGGCAGGCAGTCTGGGTTCAATCTTTAGGGATAGTTCATACAAAGTATCTTCATCTATGATGAGACTCTTGTCAAGTAAGTACTGAGTGACCTGGAAGAATAAAAATAGTAAACAGTTGTTCTGTAATATTGTAAAGAGCATGTATAGCCTTAAATTCAATTGTGTTCTCTTTCTAAATAATTCAACATTCCTTCTTGTCAATAAGAGAGCAAACAGGTGAGTGCTTTGTTTTGAAAAGATACAGGTATGTTTTATGAAAGCAGATGTGTGAAAATATGTCATAAGGGAATATATATTTCTGTTTTGGAGAAATCACCTATAGCAGTGGTTTCTCAGCCTAATCCTGAAGGAGGGTTCCAATGCCCTCACTGCTCTGTGAGTTCTCAAATAATAAATTCCATCACAGAAAGCAGTACTAAATATTTGCATACAACATGTGTACATGCAGCCCTGGACCTAAGCCTGTGACTCTTCACGAGTAACTCCCATTGAATCAGAAGTAAGGAATAAGGCCTGCTGTCTCCTCATTGAACTCAGGGGAACCAACTTCTGAGGGGCTAGATGCCTGAAAATGGGTAATTAAATGAGCACTTTTCTAGGCTCATGCTGTGAACCAGGCTCACTTGCTGGTGCATCAAGAGTCCCATGAAAAAGGAAGCTTTCTCATCATCCCACTACACACACTGCAAGTCCTCCACCTAATGAAAGAGCTCCAGGCTTTAGGTGTTGTCATTACTGGCAATGAGAAGCACAGCCGGCTGCAGGGACTTTATGTGCTGGTACCACTGGGAGATCCAAGCCAAACATTACTTCATGACCCTGGGCTGTCCAAGCCACTTGTATAAGCAGGGCATCAACACATGCAAGTGGGTACATGGGGAGCTGCCAGTGCAATTGAGTCTGTCTACAAAATGGGCCAGTAGTGCCATCACTATGACCAAGTGCGAGTACTCCATCTATCAGATTTAGTGCAATTGCATCACATGCTAGAAGGTATTGGCCAGTCACATCAGGTCCTCTTTCTACACTGGCCAGCTGTCGGTTAGCATGATGGCACAGAATCACCAGGAGCGACCAGTGATGATGCAGAAGTCTTGCGCCCCTATCAGCCCCCACCCAAGAGTTGCACCCTACAGTTTGAGAACCACTGATTTATAGAGTTCAAGCTTTGGAATAAAGTCCAAGACTCATGAACCTTTTCTAAAATAATTTGTGTATATCTGAAAAACAAATGCCACAACCTCCCCATCTTTCTTTCTAATACTCAATTTGGATGATATAGAAGGTTATAAAATAAAACAGAGACAAATACTCAAAATATTGGTAAAAAGGGAGAAATAAAAATATTGTACCTTTGGTTGATGTTCTATGCGATAAGAAGTCTGTTGGAACTGGCGTATCTCCCTGATAATATGTGATATCTTTAAACAAACAAATATAAAGATTTTTTTTAATTTAATAAATTCATTTATAGACAGGCAGGCAGACAGGCAAACTTGGATCCTAACTTGTCTTCCTCCAAATTTGGTAACCTCTAGCATCCTTTGGTTTGGGGCTGGGGGATGAATGGGATTGGTATTGGGTATGTTGCAAAGGCTTTAAAAGAGGGAACTTTTAGAAATACTTGCCCACCAATGCAAGGAGGAGAGCAACTCAGGATCCAAGCAACCAGAACTCAACAAAAATATATTTTTCCTGGAACAAACGGCCTCATTCATACTGGCATAAAAGACCTGGAAGGAACTGGGCTGATTCGGATGCCCCTCCCCCGAATCACTCCGTTAGCAAGTGCCCACTACAAATGTTAAATCGAATGCATTCTGTGTCTGCTGGCGAGGTGGCCGCTGTCAATCAAGCGATCGTCATGGTGACGTTTTGAAGAGCATCGGAAAGTGTCCTCCCCCTCCTCCCTTTTTTTAAAGAGCCAGGCACATGGTCATTTTTTTATAAACCTGTCGGCATTTGGGTCAGATCTGCCCCTGTTCTAGGCAAAGGATGGAATTGTCATGCATTTTTTTATGCTTTCAAAAACAACATTAGCTTTCCCTTTGCTTCCCTTGCTGTATCTGCTCAAGAAGACAAATCCTGCGCATATTTGCTCAAAAAAATTGTTTAAAATGTAACATTGATTGTTTGCAACATTTGTAGCTTCCCCCTCTGCAGTAAGCAAGAAGATCCAAGGATATAAAGTGCAAGCCCGGCTCTATCTGCCTCTAGAATACAAACAATGCACATATTTGCTAAAAAAAAATTGTTTAAATTTGAAAGGGGGGGGGGTTGCCTGATGTGAGCTCCGTTCGTGACCTGAACTTTTTCCTCCTGCAAGGGAAGGAATGCCCAGCAACAGAGGGCTGTGGGCAGGGGATGCAGGGAAAAGAGGCTCCTAAAGAATGCCTTCCCTTGCTCCCTTCTGCCCAGGGCTCTTTCCTCCTCCCCCTCCCCTCCGATGAGGGGAGGAAATGCCTTGACCTTTGTCCACCCTCTGACCTAAATCCCTCCCTCAATTTGCCTCGATCATGATCGAGGCCAAAGTTCTCATTCCCAGAACCCGGGGTTTTCCAAAAGAAACGGTATTTGCACCGATTTCAAAAACACCGTGCTAGGGGCCATTTACCATGGAACAGGTGTGCAAGCCTCAGATTCACTTGTGTGAGATTCGGGGTGAGTATGAACTTCATGTGCAAGAATCGCTTTGAAAACCGGGTTTTTTTGTAGTCTGAATGGCCCCGTTGTTTCAGTGGCCTTAATGTTGATCATTTTTATGAAGAACAATTCAGATTCAGTCCACTCAGATTCAGTCCACTCATATTGCCCAAATTATTCACCTCCTATGTTTTATGATACATTACTAATACTGTACAACAAAAGTATACCTCCCCACCCCAAACTAGTCACCTCTCAAATAATTCTGCATGAACAACACTGAAAATTGATACAATTTTATGCATGTCTACTCAAAAGTCAGTGCTACTGAATTGAATAGGATAGTGCTATTGGATGTAATAAGGCTTCCTCCCAGATGAGTATGTATTACCAGGGTAGGAATTGTATGGCTCTCCAGATGTTGTTGAGGGAAACTCTCAGCATTCCTCACCATTGACTGTGGCAGCTGGAGCCGCTGGGAGTTGCAATTCAATAATATTTGAGGGCTGCACAATTCTAAGCCCTAGCATATAGGATTGCAGCCAAAGAACATATTCATTTTGTGCAATTTTGCTTCCAGAAAATAAACCTGCTCCTCATAGATTGGTAATATTGCCTAAGAGAGTACAGCATAGCATCACTGCATTATGTATATTTCACAATTTATATATATATATATATAAGAGAGAGAGAGAGAGAGAGAGAGAGAGAGAGAGAGCTTGGGAAAATTACTTTTTGGAGTGCAAATCCCAGAAACCTCCAGTCAGCATGACTCTGGGATTCTGCAAGTTGTAGTCCAAAACATAACTTTTCGAAAGTCTGTAAAAAATAGTTGAGCTAGCTACTCTTCTCTGACCTTTTTAAAAAACAGAAAATGTATGTGCATAGTATTACAGATACTACAGAATTAACCAGCAGGTGGTGATAGAACACTGATCCTGGATGCAAGTACAAATAGTTGTTTTCTCATTTGTGCAATAAATACCTTTGAAATGCAACCATTTACACAACATATTATAAATCTTTGTAATTAAATAAATAAGTAAAGACCATCGCATAATTACCATTCTCATTTTGGAAAAATTAACAAGGCCTTCTTCAGTAAAATTTGGTGTTCCTTCTTCAATAAATGCCAGGTCTGTTAAGTACATCCCAAGATATGGCACTGAAGGGGGATTACAACTGCATGAAAAGAAACATTAGTTCTGATTACTGTATGGTTTTTACTACTGTATATTGGCTGTTTTAGCATAATGAACAATTCAACCTTTAAAATAACATGCATCCCAATTCTGTACATGTTTACTTGGAAATATGTTCCACTGTGTCTAATGAATTTCCCTATCAGGTATGCAATAAAATTGCAATTTAAGATAATACTGTGATTAAACATGAACCAATTTAAGCATGCATCAATGATAAATTGTTATTTTTCTAGACTGAGAGATATGAGAAAGATACATTATTTGGTCACTTTGGCTGATGACCTACATCAGGAACTGCACAGGAGAATATGCTGCTTTTGGTTCTGCTGGACCTCTAAGCAACTTTCAAAACTATTGATCATGGTATCCTTCCAGACCACCTGATTGGGATGGGACTTGTAGGCAATTTTTAAAATGCATCCATTCCTTTCTGGAGGATAGGTTGTGCTGGGAGTCTCCTCCTTGTGAAGTCTCTCAGGACTACCGAAATTGCTGGGAAAAGTTGCCTGGAATTTTGGCATATGGTGCTGCCAATATGCTGATGACACACAGCTATATTTCTTACTTCCATCTACTATATATACTCATCTATAAGTTAAAAAAAAGTATGCCCAAAATCCTGGGTCGTACATGGGTCAATAGGGTAATGTGATGGCAGCTCTTTCACATTTCTCTGGCCCTGCAGTGGGGAGAGCAGTTTCTTTCTCTCCTGAGCCAAGCAGAAAGAGTCGTGGGTGACTGATTGCTGCTTCTTTAAGAGTCTCTCTCTCTCTCTCTCTCACACACACACACAAACACACCCTTCTCTGTCTCCCTCACTGTCTCATGAGTGAATGCTGAAACACTGAAGCAGAAAGAGTTGTAGGTGATTGGTTGCTGATTCTTTAAGAGTCCCTCTCGCTGCATGCACACATACACACACTAAGGGACCCTTCAAGTTTTACCTTCGATTTATCCACAGGTCATACCAAAATCCATAATTCTGGCTCCAAAACCTGCCTTCAACTTATATGTGAGATTGACTTATAGTCAAATATATAAACACAAAGAGGAAATTTGGCTTTAAACTGGTGTCTATTGTCAGTAATGGATTTGGTGGGGGTGGAAAAAATGAAGCTTAATCCAATTAATTAGAGGTGTCCCTAGTCGATCAAAAGACAGATCAAGGAATAGCAATTCAGTCTATGCTATGTGGGGTTATAGTTCATTGAACATGCAGGTTCACAGTTCAGTTGTACTCCTGGATTCATACCTGAGCTTGGATGCCCAGGTGTTGGTGGTGATCAGGAGTGCATTTACACAGTTAATATTAGTATACAGATTGGCCCTATTCCTGGAGTTGTCTGATCTGGTCACAATGACTGAATTATTTCCTGTTTGTATTATTGTCACATTCTCTATGTGGAACTACCTTTGAATAATTTTTCTAAACTTCAGCTCTTCAAAGATCTGTAGCCAGGTTATAAAACAGAGCCTGGTAGGTTACAGGGAGATTTTACTCCCTTTTTACAAGAGCTCTGCTGGTTACCAGTCCATTTCCAGGAACATCTCAAAGTGCTATGATGACCTATAAAGCCCTATTTTGTTCAGATCCAGGCTATTTGGAGAACTATATTCTCCCATACAAGTTTGAGAGTGCAGAGATTTTAGAAGGAAACCTTTCTCACTCTCCCACCACCTTCCTGGGCATATCTGGAAACACAAAATAGAGTCTCTGGAGTGGCTAACTTTAAATAATTAAAGATATGTATTGTGTGAATGCCTCTATATACTGCAGAAGTACACCTTCTGTTGCTATGGAGTCTGTCCAGAAAAAGTAGCAGCAACAACTGGATATTGATACACCATATGCCTTGATGGCCAAGAAAAAAACAATAATTCAACAGATGTGCTTGATGTATACCCACTGCAATGCTATGAAATCATAGAGTAAATCAGTTGTGGACTCTATTCATTACATAATTAAGCAACATGCGAACCCTTTCACAATGGGCAAAGAAATATTATTGCATACTTTCCTCTCATGTAACGAAGGCTGCAATACAAATTCCATTAAAAGGAATGAAACTTGCATTGGTATTGATTGCATCACAGAACCTCCACAGAATATTCACAGAGATGCAGTCTGTATGCAACCTGGGCTTCTCTCACAGCTTTTCAAGAACTGGATTTCTCTATTCTTGAAAAGATGCCGGACAAACCTGGAGAAGTCTTGTTTGCATACAAGCTGCATACTGCCCGGTGATGGGTGAATGCGATAAGATCCGCCTTAATAAAGTTACATCCCAGGTCTATCCCAGCAGCGAAGCTAATGCAACAATCTCCATAATGAAGTGGGAGTAACTGTAAACTTCTTATGTGTTACATCTCAAATAACAACAAGAATATTGCAAAGAATCAAAGATATGAAAAAAACTAATGAAGATGGCCAATGCAGAACATGCAAAGGCAGGTTTACAACTGAACATCAAGAAAACAGAAATTATGACCACAGACGATCTACATAATTTTAAAATAGACAATGAAGAGATCAAAATAGCTCAAGATTTCCCATACTTGGGTTCAATCCGCTATCGAACTGCAGTCAGGAAATCAAAAGATTTCCAAAAAAGCCAAAACAGATAGGCCAAAATGGCTGCTGTCGTGCTGTGTTGGGGGTGTGGCATTTAGACGACACATGCCCCAAACTTGGCCAGAGGCCACCCCAACACCACTCCAAGGCAAAAGAACAGGGCCAAAAGGGAGTGGACAAAACCTGCTCCTTTTGCTGGCCTGGTTCAAAACCGTGGCGGTGACCTGGATTGGGGCCGGCCAGGTGCAGTCTCCCTGATGCAAACGGTGCCAGAGCAGTTCCACCATGGATTTTCGGCCCGTCTGCTCAAGACTTAGACTTGGAATAACAGCTATGAAGGAACTAGACAAGATCCTGAAGTGTAAAGATATATCATTAAATACCAAAATTAGGACTGTCCATGCCATTCTATTTTTCATTTCCACGTATGGTTGTAAATGCTGGCCAGTGAAGAAAGCTGATAGGAAAAGTAAACTCATTTGAGAAGAGTTTGAAATTGAGAATACTGTGGACTATTCACCTAAAAAGACCAATGGATGGGTCCTATAGCAGATCAGGCCCAAACGCCCCTCCCCTCCCCCCAATTTTGGCCATATAATGACAAGAAAGGACTCACTAGAAAAAACTATAATGCTTGGTAAAGTGGAAGGCAGTAGGAAAAGATGAAGATTAGCACCCTAAGTAACTTTCCTATCTTAGAATGGAGTTCCTATAATAAAGCCCTTAGTTTGTTTCTCTAAGACCCAAAACACACAGGCCAGATAAAGCAGCTCCTGGCTGCTGTGGGGACATGGTGTTCAAATGATGCACACCCCAAAGTGGCCAGAAGCCACTCCAATGCTGCAATCTGATCCTTTGGACAAGATCAAAAAGGAGAGGAAATAATCTGGCTCCTGGAGGCAGCTGGCTTGGGACCATGGTGGTGGCCCACTTTGGAAGCGGGCCTTGCAGTTGCCTAAATCCCAGTGCGAACATGTCCAGAGGCAGCTCTTTATCAGCTGTATGCTTTGTCCCTAAGCCACTGGTGTCCTAACTCCTTAATCAGGATCTCTAATCACTGCATGCACTCTCTATTGTTACTAAGATGATGTCTACCCAGTATGCACAGAATGCTACTTCTACTTTTATCTGATTAAGTGCAAAGCTTATGCTAGAAATTTATTTTCCTAGTTAACCTCAAAGATGGTACTGGATTCCTCTATGTCTTTTAATGCAAAAGCAGAGTAATGTAGGCATCTTTTTGTATACTACTGTGAAGAAACCATTGGTAGGTACTGTTTGGGTTTTGATCTGTCAACCAGCTATAAATCTACTAAGCAGTAGCATCATCCTAGGACATAGTTTACCAGCTTGTCTGGAAGAATATCATTGGTATCCTTATTTAAAAGCCAGACTGAAAACAGTATACATAGCTTTCCCCTGAGCTACCTGCCTAGCTTGCATTCTGTTTAAATGAAAAGGGTAGGGAGGGGAGGGGGAGAGAGAGAGAGAGAGAGAGAGAGAGAGAGAGAGAGAGAGAGAGAGATTAGTCTGTCATGGATTTTCTTTTCTTTTCTTTTCTTTTGAGAAATCTAAGCTGGGTCTTACCACAGTATTCTTTTTTAAGTGGTCACAAACCCGTGTGAAGTTGTAGGCTTTCACGGCCAGCA
>NC_056523.1:286955015-286990509 GCF_019175285.1 Sceloporus undulatus
TCCCTGGAACACATTGGGAACACATTGGGAACACATTTGGAACGCCCGGTGGCGACGGCGGCGTTCTGCTGTGCGGTAAACTAGCGTTCTGGCCCTCATCACGTTCCAGGCTCGCGCCCGTAAGAACACATTGGGGAACGCTTTTACCCTAGTGCGGTAATCTCCATAATCTCATGAATTCTTTGTCCATAGATTCCAACATCCATCACTTGAAAATATTGAAAAATATATAAACTCTAAAAAGCAAACCTTGATTTTCCTATATTATATAAGGGACACCATTTTACTATGTCAATGTATTTAATGGGACTTGAGCATCCACATTTGGTATCCACAGGGCATCCTGGAACCATACTTCAGCAGATACCAAGGAGCCACTGTATTTAAAGAGAGTCACCTCTCAGTCTTCTCTTTTCCAAGCTAAACATATCCAGCTCCCTCAGTCACTCCTCATAAGGCTTGTTTTCCAAACTTTTAATCATTTTAGGCCCGAGACAGACGGGCGGGAAGTGCTGTTCTCAGGCCAAAATTAGAGTTTGGGAGCATGCAGAAACTCCATGCTCCTGAACCCTAATACAGAGCAGCGCTGCCATCATGGTGGCTTCTGGTCCACACGGAGGCTGCCATAATGACGCAAGCACAGCGCCGCATCCGTACATCGGGTGCTTTGTTTGGCAGTGCCCACACGTGTGCAAAAGAACCTGCTTTTAGCGGGTTCTTTTTGGAGTGAAAGGAGCTGGCATGGTTTGGTTGCTGCAGGCTCCCTCCAGAGGAAAAATGGGTGGCTCCAGACTGCCCCTTTGGGACGGTCTGCTGAGCCTTACCTCCCTCCCAAGTCCCTTTGTCTCTCCCATTGCTCCCTGTGCTGTCTGGGGGGCGATCTAGCAGGCATGTAATAATAGTTTTAAAATGGTGTTCAATGGCTCTCCTCACATGTCAATCTATGAATGTGGAGCGGGGGGAGGTTGCAGGGGGGTGTAATGTGTTTACCGCGTTAGGAGGTCAATGAAGCAATTTGCTATGTTTGGAGGTATGGGTGGCAGGGAGGCACGGCCGGGCACAGAGAGGGGCTGCCAGGGCGGATTCAAATCCGCCCTGGGTTCCCACTGGGCTGAATCGATTTATTGTCAAATAAATCAATTCAGCCCAAAAAGGAGAAGGAAAACCCAGCTCCTTTTTGACATGGGTTAAATGGGGGGAAACCATGCCCTCCCTTAGGAATCGATTCCAAATTGATTCCCAAGTGGAAACCATGGTGGTTTAAGCTGGATCGTGATTCGACACGATCCGATTTAAACAATAGTGGGAATGGGCCCTAAGTGAATCAATGAATGACCTCTAAACACCCTCTTCTCTTGCAACCCAAACCTTCTTATGAACCTGACCATTCTTTTTCAATATGTGAAGATCCCACTTTGCTGGAAGAGCAAATTTAAGCAGATGGATTGGTAAGAGTGACTGGAGGATGCTATTGCTCTTTTTGACTTTTCTGTGACTTTCTCCTTTCCTGTCCTAAAGGATTGGGTTTAGTCAGGCTCTGTCTTCACTAAAATGTGCAGAACAGTTCCTGGTGCTTTCTAAAGTAGGAGAGCCTGTAAAGTATTAAATCAGAAGGGAAATGGTGTCCTCAGCCTGTTGTGCTCCATTGTGCCTCATGATTCAGCCCATCTAGTTCATGATTGCTGAAATGCTGATGTTCTAGTTATGCAGTCACCTCATTCTGAACTGTGATAATCGATCAGATTATTTCTTCACTTAAAAGTATTTATAGTAAGGATGCATACAAATAAGAATAACCCATTTTGTGAAATTGTTGATCAATGCAAATTCTTTACCTGTTTAGAAACCTTAGCCCAGGTTTTCTTCAGTCTGTAGATTGCACTTCTGTTCAAGGCTGATGTGATTTCCAACACACCATTATAGTTGTGCATACATCGGCAGATGTCTGCCACTGCTACCCATTTCTCAATCGCATTAGCACGTGAGCCAACATCAGCATAATTCATAATCTGGGATGCAACAAGGTTGCTCATCTAGACCAAACAAGTAGTTCTTGAGACACTTACATTTACAACACAGGGTTAAACAGTATAAAAGAAGTGAAAGATTATGGCTTTTTAGCAAGTAAGACTAAAAATACATTTCATGAATGTCTGAAGGAACAGGACAAGAACACGTGAATTAAGGAGTAGATGAGAATGGCAGACTAATATTCATCAGAGAACATGGCTGCTGACATTAAGCAGGGTTGCTAATGGCAATGGCTCTCAGCTGTATGCTAAAAGCAAGAATGAGGAGGATTAGTTCTAAGTAGGACTTATTAAACTAAATTATGTGTAACAGACATAATATTATTTTAGTTTGCCTTTATTAAATACAGATATAGCTTACTTCTTTATGCCAATACTTATAGATTTCAGCAAACTAATACTACCAAATTGCTTGCAGCTGTTCAGAAAAAATGAAAATCTGTGGAGATCTCTATTGTGAATCCAGAATACTTGAATTCCTAGAAAGTATTCTGATTTTATGGTAACTTACATCATTAAAATGCTGGCTGGTTCTCATAATATAAGGTGTTCTTTCATTTTTGTCCAATTTCATCCAACCCTGCCCAAGAAACTCTCTGGAAAATATGAAGGAAAAGAAGAAAGATGGGAAAAGGCAGAACAAAATATTGATTGTTTGATTGAAGACAGACTCCTGTCTTACAAAGAGGGCCTTAATCCCCATGTTAGATGTTACTCTTCCACCTGAACAAAGAATTGAATCAGCCCATGTATAGGGATTCAGTAAGTATTGACTGTAGGAAAGGAATGCTGATTATATATCCCAAACCCTGTTCTTACAATTTAAAGCCGTGGCCATCTTTAACATATAAATGCCCAGATCCTATTTGGTAGGTTTTCTATAGACAATTGTTTAAAACAAGAAGCAAATCACAAGATTTTTGTACTGACACTAAAATAAATTATAGTACTGTACATTTGATCTTAAGAGATCTTAAGAGAGCCAGGGTGGTGTAGTGGTTTCAGTGCTGGACTACAACTCTGGATCAGGATTCAATTTCCTACTCAATCATGGAAACCCACTGAGTGAATTTGGGTGAGTCACACATTCTCAGCCCCAGAAAGCCCCATGATAGGTTTGCCTTAGGGTTCCCATGAGTCAGAAATGACATGAAGACACAACAACAACAAGCTGATGAGTAACAGAATTTCTCATATACATTTTTTAGCTATAATATCTCCCATGAAAAAATTATGGACTAATTGTGTGCACAATTATATTGAGAGCTTGTTCACCAAGCATAAGATTACACAAGTGTAGCAATGCTGGAGCACTACATCACAGTGTTGTTCATCCATGTATCCTTCTGTTACTTGACAGCTTAATCGACAATCTACGCAGCATTATTATTATTATTATTATTATTATTATTATTATTATTATTTATGGTATTTAAACCCAGCCCTTCAGCCCTAAAGGCTATCAGAGCGGCTTACAATTATTATTTTTAATTAGATGGTTCCCTGCCCTCAGGCTTACAATTATTTAGGGCTTTGTTTACAGAGCCTTCTAGACAGTGCAACCACATGCATTGTTCATGCAACCCTGAATAGGGTAATAAATTTGTGCAATCTCTGATCAAATGCAACCACTTGTGTAATAGAATTTATATCATCATAAAGGCAGAAAAGATTCTGGCTTTACAGAGCCCTCTGGTACAGGAACTTCCAATTTTTCCTAAGACCTACTAGGATCTTGCTAATAGGGCAAAACTGAGAAAGAAGCTGGTTCCCTCTCATGCATGCAGACTTTCCTCTCAATGTTTTTTAGTAAAGAAGAAAAAATCTCTTCCATTACAAGCAGTAAGAGGGAGAAACATCTAGTCAAGTCCAGAACTGATACACATCTTGTGTTTTATCTGTGGTGGGTTTGCATCAGGGGTGACTCCAGAAACTTTCCTTTCCTTCCTCCAAATCCATAACCTATCCTTGCCTACTGGCACATCACTCACACATCCTGTCCTCTTTTTGTGGCTCAGGTTCCCCACCCTGAGTTCTGATTCCATCATGGAAGTTTCTACGGCGGACACCCTCAGAAAGGGAAATCCACTATCTCATAAGACCTTAGGGACCTCTTCCCAGGGGCAATATGAGATTGCCCCCTATTGGATTCTGTGAAGCCCCTACTAAGGACATGACTAATTTAGGAAGTAATAAGAACAAATGGACTACATCAGGTGTGGGCAAAATGTTGTTCTTGGTCCTAAGGGGCCAACAGTCCTATCTAGCATAGCCAACAATGAGAAATGCTGGCACTGGCCATCCAACATTTGCTTTTTATGCTCAACCTTTCCTGGCCTTGTTCCCACAGATTTCCTGAATTTGCAGCAGGCATGGGAATATTAATGTCAGATGTTCTTTGCAGTTTTACTATAGACAGATAGGTTACTCTCTTCAGGAAATGAACTGCATCCTGTTCACAAAGAACTGGAATAGAGATACAGTGGTACTACTCAACATGTTGACATTAATCTTTCATAGACCATTTATGCTTTGATAAATCTTAAGCAACACCAAACCCATCTCTATCTATTATACATTCAAATTACTTTTTGAAGGCTTGTCACAAAGTTCAAAACTTCACCTATAAAGTATTTTTACTTTGATTATAATTACTGGAAAACCACTTACTCATACGGTATGCTTCTGAAAACAATGTGATCTAAAAGAGTTATTTGTTCAGCAAGCTCCATTGCTGATAACGTTTCAAAGCACTCTGGTTTAGGACACTCTAACTGTAAGTAAGGAAGCACACAATTGATTAAAAATAAGTTTTAGTTTATTTCACACCATGTTTGGTTAATGACACAGTACTGTATTAATTTTACTGTTTAGTTGCTGTTATATGTAGAAGGTAAAACAGTAAGAGGGAACAAACTAACACAACCAAGAATTCTGCTATGCATGAGGAATAGTCAATTTGGGCACAATGCGGCCTGAGTTAAGTACCTATTGAACAGATTTTGACAAAAATAAAAAGGATATCCATATGAAAATAGATCTTTTTAAAATATAGTGCCTCATTACCCTAGAGTTCAGAAAATATATTAATCCCATTAATTTATTTATTTATAGATTCTTTTAAAGAATCTATAAAATAAACTTCCCCAACCAAAATGTTAACATCTCCAGTTTCTAAAATGTTTGAGAATGAAACTTATTATGGAAAATATTTCATTCAATATCGTAATAGTTTTGCTGGAAGTATATTATCAAAAATATTATTTGTATGTACAGAATTTTTATACACTGATCCTTGAAATAGTCTTAAAAACATTGCTATTGTTGTTGTGTGCCTTCAAGTAGTCTCTGATTCATGGTGATCCTAAGGCAGAGTTTTCTGCAGCTGAGATTATATGACCCAACCAAGGACACCCAGTGGTTTCATGGACAAACAGGGAACTGAACTTTGGTCTTCAGAATGACAGTTCAACGCTTAAACCACTACAGCATGCCGGATCCCTCTTAAAAACATACCAGCATTAAATACAAGTTGACGATCTTATTTGTGAAATTCAGAATTTGATCCTTAAACTTCAATAATAGGATTAAGACAGAATAACCACATAGATTTCACCCAATTGCACCCTGCTGTTGTTTGTTTGGTAATCTTCAGCACTGTGTTTGGTGACTTTTGCAAGTAAAACCAGTTGTACATGACTCTAGACATTCCTCCTCTTGTTTCCATACCTTAGTTTCCCCTCTGTAAATTGGGATTAATATATTTTCTGATACATATATAGACTATACAAATGAAGCATCTGTGCTGGAAATGTTACATTTGTATTCTTTATGGAATTTAGTGTACTGTTGCTATTTAACGGTGGTTAATAATGATTCTGCAGACCAGAGTTTGAATTTCCACTTTACCAAGGAAACCTACTTTGGACAAGTCACATTCTCTCAGCCTCAAAGGCAAATCCCTTCTGACCAAATCTTGCCAAGAAAACACTGTTACAGGTTCACTTTAGGGTTGCCATAAATTGGAAATGACTTGAAGGCACACAACAACAACAAATAGTAAATAATAAGCTGGGCCTACAACAAAATTTTGCAGTATATCATTACTTCCTAAAAGGAGTATTCCTATGCAGAATTCTAGCCATGGTCTCCTTCATTTTGTTCCCTAGTTTCTGATTCTCCTTAACAATGCAGTTTTCTGTTTTCCCCCCCAATAGACATGCATTATTGTGTATCATTTCAGCATTCTCAGCCCTTATATGGCTATTGCTCTTTCCTCTTTAGGTTCTTCCCATGGATTCTGAGTGGTTTTATTTGCCTACAATTCTATTGGCACTATCTGCCTCCATTCAATATTACAAGGGGTGATAAAATAGTCGACCAAAAATGAATAAAGTAAAAGAAATAATTATGCAGGAATTACTAAAGTATTAGTACAATTGTACTTAAAATATAGGTGCATAATGCACATAGCTGCTTTTAATATCTACTAAGGCACAATGGGGAAACAAAGGAACATAGGAAGCTGTTTTATACTGAGTCAGATAATTGGTCTGTCTAAACTACTACTGCTACTACAGCCACTGACAGAAGATGGCTCTTATGCAGGAGTCTTTCCTCTTTCTATTTGGAAATGCCAATGATGAATTGGGGACTTTTGCATGTCAGGCTTGTGTTCTATCTTTGAGATACAATCCTTCCTCAGAAGAATTAAGAAGAGCTTAATCCAGTAACTGATCTTCTCTAGCTTCTGAATATCAAACAGAGATGAGAGCTTGCTGTCACTTTTACAGCAAGCACTTTAACACACTGATTGGCAAGGACTATAATTACAAAGCTATCTCTTTTTCCAGGATGAAGTTTTTCTGTACCTCAAATGTCCTCTCATTTGATGCTTTTCCCATGTAAATGGCTTCTTTGTGGTTTAAGACAGCACACTGAGTCCCCCCCAACATTCTTTTGTTTGTGCTTTCACTTGCAAATTGACACTACAGTTTTCAATAATTTGTATAATAACACAACTGGAGTGCCCAATATATAAGATGCTAATTCACAGAATGTGTCCCACTTAAAATAACCTCCACTGTATATTCAAAAGAGTGGACCATATTCTGCCTAAATTCCCACTGAACCAGCATTCATATGTAGAGTTATCCTTTTTTCAACAACTTCTGTTGAAAAATTTGAACACAAACAGTGATCAAATGCAATTATGAAAGGGACATTTATATAAACTCACCATTTGCATTATGTCCTCTATTTTTAAGTGACTGTCATCTTGATCTTCCTGGGAAAGTGCCCTAAAAACAATTGACAAAACATGTGATTGAAAAATGAACCTTTCTGTTGATAGTGACAATATGTCAGTTAAAATTATATGACAAAACTGTGGTAAATTTTATGATTACTGCCTTGGATATTTTCTAATAATAACACAATCCTATGCATTTCTATTTAAAGGTGAGTCTCATTGGCTGGGATCCAGTCATTCCTTTTGTTTGTGAAATGGGTGAGATGCAGCTCCTAACACAAACCATCCCACACTCATACTCAGAACTTGCTCTGAATGACTGGAAAACCTATAAAAATCTGTCTTCTGGCAACACAGAGGCTGAAGGGGGAGAGTAAGAAAGTCTGCTTCTGAAACACTGGATTTAAATCTGGCTAACGACCGAAACAGATGGCCCTGAAGGGGCAGTTTCAAGCCGCCCCCTAAAAAGCTGGATTGGGGTCACAGCAACCGCACACTTTGCCCTGGTGTAGCTTTTTGCCAGCCCCAAAAGAGGAGGCAAAAGGCCTTTTTTAGCTGGTAAAAAGCTAGCCTTACTGCCACCAACGTGGCTTTGCGGTGCTCCTGCAGCATGCAGCATACCGCCAGAGCACTGCAAAGCTGCCCGCCATGTGGTCAGGCAGGTGGCTTCACAGTGGCTTCCTGCTGGCTTAGCAGCATGCATCATCTAAATGACACATCCCCACACTGCTGGGAAGTCGCCGCAAAGGGTCTGTCTGTTTTGCCCCTAAGTGGGAAGACGACTACATTTTATGAGTGTGGTGAAATCTCCTTCTTTGAAGGTTTTGGAACTGGATGGAACAGTCCTAAGAACTGGAGTGCAACTTTGGTGCAGCTTCTGGCCTCTTAAGATGTGTGTGTCATTTAAACAGCATACCTCCAAAGTGACCCGAAGCAGCTTTATTTTGGCTGTTTGGAGCCTATGATCTAACACATCTGAAAGATTCTAGATTGGGTAAAAACTAAGAGTGAATTTCCAAGGAGGTTTAGCCTTCTGAAACATCTACTATATTTAGACTAATCCTGAAAGGAGATATGGGAGTAAATATAAAAATATAAATAATGAAGTATGAGTCTTCTCCAATGGATACAGAAGCAAGACAAATTTCTTCTTTATTTATTTCATTAATAGTTTGGTAGCATAAAGATAAGGAGAAGGCCAATGAATATATTCTGCCAATAGTAACATTGGAGAAAAACTGACTGGTTATGTCTAGAGTGATATGTTTGTTAGAAAGAGAGAGAGAGAGAGAGAGAGCTTTTTGGCCCTTGAGGGACCTGAAGGCAATGCACAATGGGTGAAAACATTTAAAACAATATGTAGATTACAAAAATGTATAAATAAATGTAAAATACTCATTAAAAATAAAAAATACTCACTTTTGAACAGCTAGAGCAGTCAGGACACTTTTCCTAAATGAGAACAGGCTGTAATCCTAATCCCAGGTTAGCTTTCCTACTGCAACAACACTTCTGTTTTATCTGGACTGAGCCTCAGTTTATTCATCTTGATCCATTCCTTTCCTGCATCCACACAATGATTCAAAACTTTCACAGTCTCCATGGGTACTATCAGCATACTGGGGAAACCCAACTCCAAACGGCCTCCTTGAGTAGCTTCATGTAGATGTTAAAAGAGCCAGTATTGAACCCTGTAGGACACCATGCAGTCTAATGGCCAAGAGGCTGAACAGGCACCCAACACCACCTTCTGGAAACATTCAGCCAAAAAAAAGACTGGGAACACTGCCAAGCAACATCCCCAAGTCTCATATCAGTTAAACAGCCCACAAGTATACCGTGATCAATAGTACTGAAAGCCACTAAAATGTCCAAGAGGACCAATAAGGATGCACTTTTTATTCAGATCTGGGTGCAAGTCATCCACCAAGGTGATCAAAGCAATTTCTGTCCCATTATCAGGCCAGGATTTAGATTGAAATGGATCCAGATAATCCATTTGATCCAAGATAGTCTGGAGTTGTGCTGCCACTACTCACTCTAAGATCTTATTTAGGAAAGTTTGATTAGAATCTCTCTGTTAAGTATCTAGAGTGGTGGGGTCCAGTAAAAAAGTCTTTAACGGGGGATGTTACAATTGCTTTTTAAAGATGGTATGGAACATATCTCTCTTTCAAGGAATCATTTATAACCTCTACCACCTAAGATAAACATGGGTCTAACAGACACTTTCCAAGTGACTTGCCCACATCATCATATTGAATAAACTGAAACTTGTCCATCAAAACCAGACAAACATATGCCTCAGCAACTAGTCCAGGCTCTATTTTCCATGTGAAGTCTAAGTCAGAATAGATCTGAGCAATTTTCTCTGCAAAATATTTAGCAAATTTGTCTCTGTGAACTCCTGACTCCTCCTCCTCAGCAGTGAGGTATTGAATGTGATAGCCCCTTGTATATCCAAAGCAACTCTGTTGGACCAGACTGTATTGATTTGCTTGGGAAGACAACTGGGACAACAAGAGAGGAAGACTTAGGATAAATCCAAGCATAGGCTAGGGCCCATTTTAGACCCTACTCCACAGCAGTGATTCTTTACTGTCTCTAATGCAACAGTACAATCTCTTAATTTAATGTTCTTACCTCAAGATGTTTGCTGTAGCTTTTCTTTCTTGTGGCAACAAGTCAGGGTCCCTCAACACTTCTTCTAGTAGATTTAGAACATTCATTTTCAGTTCATTGTTTAGCTCAAAATCCTATAAAAGAAAACTATTTTTATATATAATATCATGTGATATATTCTTATTTGTGAGGTTTTTGTTCTGCTTTTCTACTATGGTTTTAGCTACAATAAACATTTGAAAACCATGGACTACTCTGAAGACAACAGATTGGGGAACTGAAGACCTGCTTGTTGTTATATGTCAACTTCTTTATACTTAATTTCTGGATATGTTTTAGAGCCACTTCTATTGTTGTGATGCTTTGGTTATCATGCAAATAACTCAATACCAGGCTGCTTCAACAATATTAGAACAGTGAGCATACATGAGACAATCTCACATAAGCCATTTTGAAATTACTACAGGTTTGTGAGAAAGAACAAGTGAATAACAGTCACAGTGATCTTGTAAATTATAACTGTTGCTTAGTTTTGCCATTAGCACTAGAGATTTGACTCTATGTATATTGTTTGGTTTCAGAAAATCTGTCAAATGCTTATTATACATTTGATTTTGGATTACTGTGCTGGCAAACGTTCTCTCTCTGTACTTTTAATTAAAGAAGTCACACTATCATTCCAGTCCTAAATTTCTAAGTGTGTTTCATACATTATATGCCAGCAAAATTTGATTTATTATTAAGTATACACCTTTAACAGGAGGAAGCAACTAATTCAATTAATATATTTCACACTTTTTAAAGAGGAGGTCTTCCTTATAACCAGTTATCGTTTCTAAATTTATTAAGTAAAATATTAATATATAGAATCACAGAATCGCAGAGTTGGAAGAGACCGCTAGGGCCATCCAGTCCAACCCCCTGCCATGCAGGAAATCCAAATCAAAGCATCTCCGACAGATGGCCATCCAGCCTCTGCTTAAAGATCTCCAAGGAAGGAGACTCTATCACCCTCTGAGAGAGTGCATTCCACTGTCAAACAGCCCTTACTGTCAGGAAGTTCCTCCTAATGTTCAGGTGGAATCTCTTTTCCTGTAGCTTGCATCCATTGTTCCGGGTCCTGTTCTCTGGAGCAGCAGAAAACAAGCTTGCTCCCTCCTCAATATGACATCCTTTCAAATATTTAAACAGGGCTATCATATCACCTCTTAACCTTCTTTTCTCCAGGCTAAACATCCCCAGCTCCCTAAGTCGTTCCTCATAGGCCATGGTTTCCAGACCCTTCACCATTTTTGTCGCCCTCCTTTGGACACGCTCCAGTTTTTCAATGTCCTTTTTTAATTGTGGTGCCCAGAACTGGACACAATATTCTAGGTGGGGCCTGACCAAAGCAGAATACAGTGGCACTATTACTTCTCTTGATCTAGACACTATACTTTTATTGATGCAGCCTAAAATTGCATTGGCCTTTTTAGCTGCCGCATCACACTGTTCACTCATGTTCAACTTGTGGTCTACTTGGACTCCTAGATCCCTTTCACACGTAGTTTCATTCAGCCAGGTGTCACCCATCCTATATCTGTGCATTTTATTTTTCCGCCCTAAATAGCATTCCTTGGATTAAAAAATGCTTTCTTTGCATCAAATCTAGACAGATAATAAATAAATGTTTTCTCTTTTTAAAATACTTGTGTCCCTTTCCAGAAGAATTGCTATTTCCAAAGATTAAGCAATGAAGTGGGGTGAGGCTCAAATGAATCAATGTGCAGCAATAACTTCAGTAGATGTTCATGCTTGGAGTCAGTGAGAAGCATTAATTTTAGCCATTTGCATTTGAGCTTAGTGCAGATGTTTGTACAAAGGATTTAAACTAAAAGCCTCATCTATCTAGTATATTTGTAGCAGTTCCTTTTCCAGTAATTGTTCACTGCCATGTGCAAAGCAATGCAGCATCTGTTTCCATAGAAACAGAAACAATAGTCTCTAGCAAAGTTTTTAAGAGTACTGCGCATTTTACTTTGAATGTATGATTAGGAGAGACAGATGCTATAATTCCATAAATATATCTAAACATTTTAATTCTGGTTTCTACTGACTTTGTCTGGGGCTTGGTTTATGTTATCTTTTAGACAAAGCATTTGTGTAGGTAAACAATTATTTTGCTAGATAAAAAACAAAACAAAACACTACTGACCATTTAGAAACCATGTTTTCCCATTATGGAGATTTCAAATCATTACGTGAAGCAGACCAAACATTTTGAATTAAACTTCTTTATCATCAATATCAGCTCCAGTCTTGACCAATCAAAAGATCTATAAGACTAGATAATGGGTAGGAATTTCATGCCAATTTTTAAAACCAGTTTACACCCAAATTTCCAAAATTCCCAAATGTGGGCATCATCATTATTATTAAGCTTTATTTATACAGCACTGTAAATTTATACAGTGTTGTACATACAATCAATTAAAATAGATAAAATAAATCTGCCTATGGCATACATTCTACAAAAATAATTAAATATAATACATATTAGTATATGCTAACATTCAATAAAATAAATGAAAGGAAAGGAAAGGAACAAATTTGTCCATTCCTAATGAAGGCTAACAATGACACTGAGCATTTATACTGTACATTAGAGAATTCAATGGCTTTCTATACATGCAAAAGTGGTATTCCTTCATTACTGGTGTGGGATGCCACTGAACCATCCTCTCACATAATAAAGCCCACTCAGTAACTGTTTTGAGTCTCAATTTTAGGAAAATAATTTTACAACACCAAACAAACAACAGCAACATCAGCTAACCCTGGCCTCCAGAAAACCAGATTTGCTTTTCCAAGTCTCCTGCCTGGTGTCCTTGTGAGGAGTATTTGGTTGGCTGCTTCCATACATTTCTTTCTGTACAGTCTGTCAGCTCTTGAAGATTTTGTTTGATGGATGAGTATACGTGTCAGGGCTTTTTCAGAAAGGCCCACCTGGCACTACCCTTCTTTTCATCAATGCATTAAAATGTGGGTCTTTCTAGATCTCTGTAGAAGTCTCATAAGAGCAGTATTTCATACTGCCAACTTTTGATTTAATCTCAATTTTGTTGTTTTGTGTTACTTACTCTCTCCTTATTGCAATCACTATGTCTGGTTTGGTCAGTAGCTTAGCTAAATGCTGTGTTATTTTTTTATATTTTAATGTTTCATGTAAGCGGCTTTAAAAAAATTAATAGAGAAAAAGAAGCAACATTTCCTTAAAATAATAAATATATACATGTTATTCACAAAGTACTTTAGAACAGTCAGGGATTTTCATATATATAATATCTTTTTGTAATCCCATTTTATCATCTGTCTGATGAACAGAGCTTAATAGAGCTAGAAGTATTCAACTGTCCTTCTGTCCAAATGTTTAGCAGTTCAATTTCAGTTTTTTGGGGCTCTGCAGAATCTGTATTTGTAACTATAGGCAAGAACAAGGGATATATAGTACCCTGTCCTTATACGAAATATTCCATTTGAACTCTCTGGATTTTTGACCAAAGCACTCTTAGCTTCCATCCCACAATGCCTTTGGATTAAAAGAAAACTCCCTCTGTGCTTTTTTCCAGTTATACACTCCATGAACCTTATTGGTACATATACTTGAAATAAAATGAAGCCAACAGTAGTGCTCTGGCCGCTGCTTTTCTTCAGTTTGCCAGGATCAATAAAGCTAGGAAAAATGAAGTCATTAGCTAATGGCTGAGAAGTTACATCATCCAGAATTCTCAGTAATAACCAGACAAGGCATGTAACAAACTGCCATTGAAGCAATCTGCATGAGTGAGTACAGATGGCATCAGTGGTTAGAAGGGACATACATGTGTAATGGTTCATGCCATCAAGAGGGCCAGCTGCTGTCTGATCAGCACCTTAGCCTTTCCGTAGTTCTTCCATTTTATTCAGACATACACACAAAACCACACCATTTTCCTCTCCTTCTTTTCTGGCATTACTGCAAGGAGGCAAGAAACATTTGCTTCCATTTTCAGCTAACTGCATTTTTTTTTCATTATTTTAAACTGCAAGCCCAGAGTGTAACCCATGGTTTAAAGCTGGTTTGTTCAAACAAACCATTGATTGGGCAGAAGTGGTAATGGTTGTGATAAAGAGGAGGAGGAGGAGATAATCTATTTTGATACCACTTCCCATATCTAACAATATTTTAATTTAGTATACAACAAAAAAAAACTGTTAAAAACACAAATGAAAATATGTTTTAAAAAACCAAATCATAATTCATCTTTGTTTAGATATAGTGATAAACCATAATTACAGTTGTTCCTCCATATTCGCTAGGGTTAGGGGAACAAGACCCCCGTGAATATGGAAAAAACGCAAATAACAAAAACACTGTTTTTACCTGAGAGGACACCTCTCTAGGAATCTCTAGGTCCTCCATTGCAACTCTGTGGTCATTGTCCAACATACACTGACCATAGAATGGCACTGGAGTAGCTACAAATGGTCTTTCAGGGCAACGTTTAGTTAAAGTTGACCACAGAGTTGCACTGGAGGACCTAGACAGCCCTAGAGAACATATTTATGAAATCCGTGAATAATCAAATCCGCAAATATCAAAGCCGCAAACACGGAGGGATGACTGTAGTTGCAAATGGAACGAAATACTTTCAATCTTGGTATTAGCTGAAAAGAGGGAGCAGGAAGTACATAAGCCCAATGTTTGCTCACACAGCAGTAAACCAGGAACAGAAAACTTCTGACCTAACAAATGTTGCCAACTGCAAGTTACATCAGCTCTGCCTATCCTTGTTAGTTGCGAATAATATTGACAATTGCCCAAACATGAACTAAATTATAGCTCAGTGTGATATTGTGCCACAGTTAACACATAGTGTCACATGCAGTGTTTTAGTTTACTTACAGTTCAATGTAATGTAGTGTAACTGTATAGAATTATATCCCATAGACTACCAACTGAAACTGCAATCTTTTATTTTGACTGTACAAAGCATGCACATCAAAATAATTCAGCTCACAGTGGGAAGTCACTGAGACAAAATTCAACAAAGCTTCACCCTTCATTTACTTGTCTCTTCAGGCACATTGCTCATGGTAAAATAATAAATGAAAAGTAATAACATATATATATATTTATCCTGTGAATCATTTGCAAGCTCTATTCTATTCATGTGAACACAAAGATACTTGATGTTCAGGCAGCAGTTATTGATCTGTATCTGAACTGCAGAACTATCTGGCATGCAGAGCAAGTGAAGGTTAAGAGGGCTGATCAGTAAATAACAAGTAAATAGAGTGTTGTCAAGCAGCCAAAAAGCTTTCCATTTTACCTGCAGTACAGTCATGTCAGTGTGCAACTCCTAGACAGGAACCTCGTCTTCTACTTTTATTGGCAAGACTCTTTTTGTGTCTCTGTTTTTAACCTGCCTTTGTGTGGTATCTCTTCCATACTTTAAGGTTAACATTTAAAACCTACTTGTTTATATCTTGCCAATAATAAAACTGTAAAATGAGCTGGATCTTATTCATGGAAGTGAATTAGCTAAATATAAAACAGCATGGGGAAAGCATGTAATACACAACATTTAGTATTTATATAGTACTCTCAAACATTCAAATCATTCCACATGGATTATTTTATGGTAGTCCTTACACTAAACATGTAAGGCAGGGATTTGGAACGGTTGTTGGCCCAAAGGCTTCAATACTTCCACATTCTTAATCTCTCTCTTTCTCTCTCACACCCCCTCTTCAGTCCTACCTCTTCTGCTTATCCATCCATCTCTCAAGTGCTGGGATTTGCTGCAGACTGGAGGGGCATCAGGCCCACAGCAGAGATTACCAATCCAGTTGTTATGTTATTATTTCTATTATTAAATAAGGTGCAGGAAGTAACCATGTCTTGCCTAAAGCCATTAGCAACGTAATGGCAGGAACCTGGCTATTTCTTATTATTCTGAAAAATCATATGTAAATACAAAATCTAGTATCAGTTACCACTATTTTAACAAACAACAAAAATAAGCATGTAAAATATGTTGCTGACACTGTGCTGTCACACTGATGAAGCCACTCACAGACCAACACTGGGTGCCTCCCATAATAATAATAATAATAATAATAATAATAATAATAATAATTTATATCCACCTCTCCCTTCCAGGATCTAGGCAGGTAACAACAGTCCAATAAAACAGATATACAGACAATAATAAAATTTCCCTAATTCCCTTAACCCTCCCTTCTTCTGCTAAAATTGCACATAAACATCAAGATACAATACAATATCCCCAGTACAGTGTACTTAGTTACAAATTTTGTAACTAAGGATCGACACAGGTCAAATTATTCCAAGACACCATCAGGAGAGGCGGTGAAAGAGTGAATGGATCAATTTGGTTAATTCAGCTGGAGGTTAGTCTGGATAAAGAGATCCATCTTTATCGCCTTTTTAAACGCCTCTAAAGATGTAATATGGCAGATCTCTTCCGGCAGGTCATTCCATATTTTAGGAGTGGCAGTTGAAAAGGTCCTCTGGGAAGTCACCACCAGCCTGGTTTTCTTTGGCTGGAGTAGGTTCCTCCCAAAGGACCTGAGTGCGCGGGAAAGATTGTATGGGAGGAGGCATTCCCTCAAGTATGCTGGACCCAAGCCATGTAGGGCTTTATAGGTAATAACCAACACCTTGTACTGAGCCCAGAAGCTAATAGGCAGCCAATGAAGAGATTTCTATAGGGTCGAATTTAGCTTTACCTACAACCAACCTGGCTGCCATATTCTGAATCAGTTGCAGCTTCTGAACGTGGCACATTACAGAAATCAGGACAAGCGGTTACCAGTGAATGTACACTCATTTCTAGGTCCCTCTGCTCCAGGTAGGGTCGCAGCTGTCATATCAGCCGAAGCTGATAACAGGTACTCCTAGCTGTGGCATCAACCTGGGAGGACAGCTGAATCGATGAATCCAGAAGTACCCCCAAGCTGCAGACACAGTCCTTTAGGGGAAGTGTGACCCTGTCCAGGACTGGTGAACAAATCTCCATACCCGGTGCAGGGTTTCCTATAGGGAGTACCTCCATTTTATTTGGATTCAACTTAAGTCTTTTTTCCCTCATCCAATCCATTACTGACCTGAGACAGTCATTAGATGCCTTTCTTGGTCACTGAAGCAGTTGGAGACATAGAGAAACAGATTTAGATGTCATCAGCGTATTGATAACACCCTGCCCCATGTTTCCAGATGATCTCACCCAGTGGCTTTATGTAAATGTTAAACAGCATTGGGGACAGAATTGCGCCCTGAGGGACGCCTGACTTGAACTCCCTCTTGGATGAATAACTGTCCCCAAGTGACACCATCTGGAATCTGCCCAAGAGGTGGGACCAGAACTACTGCAACGCAGAGCCCCCGATTCCTAACTCTCTCAAGTGTTCCAGAAGGATACCATGGCCGATGATATCGAAGGCCGCTGAGAGGTCCAAAAGCACCAGCAGGGTCACACTTCCCCTGTTGATGCCCAGATGGAGATCATCGACCAAGGCAACCAAGCCAGTTTGAAATGGACCAAGTTAATCAGTTTCATCCAAGACTGCTTGGAGTTGGTTTGCAACTGCCCTCTCGACCACCTTACCCAAAAACGGAAGAGAAACTGGCTGGTAGCTAGATCTCTCCAGGGGATCAAGGGAAGGGTTCTTGACTAAAGGTTTAACCACAGCCAGTTTTAAGCTGGCTGGAAAATATCCTTCCTTGAAGGAGACGTTATTCTCTAACACAGAATATTTTGCTCTGAGCACAAATTATGCCTTCCTTAATAATTCCTTATGTTTTGTGGCCTTCACCAGCCTATCTATATATTTTGTGACCAGGATGATGGGGTGAGAGATAAATGACATGGAGTGTTCCTACCAAGATGCTAGACAGACAGCAGTTAAGCAGTTAAATTGCTGAACAAAGACCAAGAGTAACATTATAAATATCTACACTAGTTTCATAACTTGCCAGGTGTACTTGAGCCTTGAGCCTGTCAGTGTTTCTCAGCATAACCTACTTCATAGAGTCGTTGTAAAATGAGAATGTGAGGGAACCATATACGTTGTCCCAGGCAGATGGCAGAATAAAAGGGGGAGGGAATCAAAGTAAGTCAAACTTAGTGTTACATTTCTGAACCGATCAGATGTTGTGGTACAGAATACACAGGCCCATGCCAGTAACTGAAGAAGAGCAAAAGCCACAGGTTAACCTTCTCAGATTCCAGTATACATTCCATTATAGGGCAAAAAATGAGCAGCTGGAAATCTTTGGGGGGTAAAGCAACACAAAGTGTAGAAGAATTTTTCTTTTTTTTAAAAAAAATATTATATTTCAAAGTTAAAATACATTTAACATTCATGTATCCCACCTCCCCCTACCCTCCTGTACATAACATACAGTACAAACACACAGACATACAAATGTAACAAAAAACAACAAAAAACTTGCATCTGGGTTGTCTTTCCCTTTACCTAAATATTATCCCAGACTTTCTTTTTCTTATAATATTCTTGAGATTCCTACATATTTCTTATTTAATTTCCACCATTATTAATCTAGTTTTTCTTTATTTATCAAGCTAATTTTGTACATAGCATTTAATATAAATGATGACAAGTACCATCTATGCATTATTTTCAAAAAAAATTCTTTTAGGTTTTGACATAGTTTAAATTTGCTGTATCTTTCCATGTTTTTTCCCACTGTTCTGTTTCTATATTTCTACCTATATCCTGGACCTATTTAATCATAACTTGTTTGACTGTTTCTTTTTCAGTTCCCGTTCATTCATAATTTTATTTAAAAAACTGCTATATGGTGTTTCTCCTCTTTTTAAAAAAATACTATTTCCATTTTTTGCTCAAAACCTTCAAATTTTTGTCCATATTAAATCTCTGCTTTATCTGTTTATACAAAAACCAATTATTTATTCTGCCTTCTTTCTCTAATTGTTCTCTTGATTTCATTTCATAGTTACTGTTTTTCTAATGTTCCAAAATCTAAGCCATGGTTCCCTATTGCTTCTACACCTGTGAAAAAAAAGCCTCCTATGAGGAAACTCATAATGGTATTTTTCTATAAAAAGGTTTCCTTATTTTGGTCCATACTTTCAGTAATGCCTTTCTTACATAGTGGTCTTCAAAATTTTTGTTCTCTTTTACTTTGTTGTACCACTTATAACCATGCCACCCATATCTTATGTTGTTCCTCTCAATGGCTAATGTTTTCTCATTAGTTAATTTAACCCATGTTGCACAACAGGCACAATAGTATACTGTATTTTAATATTAGGGAGCACATATCCCCCTCTTTCCTTTGGCGCTGTTAAGGTGCTCCAATTAATTCTGGCCTTCTTCCCTTCCCATAAAAACTTAGCAAGCTCTTTTTTGTCAAATATCCAAATATTTCTTGTTGTTAGTTATTAGGATATTCTTGAAGTGTAGAAGAATTTCTTCTTCCATCCATAGTGCCTGTGCTGGTCTCCGGCTTCAATTTGTTGAGGCTGCAGGACCGGGGACAACATAGATATAGCTGAGCTTCAAGTATAGTTTATCCCTCAGCTAAATAACTGAATATAGCCTAGTCCATCCTGGTAGTGGGGCATCTTGTCCAATACAACAGGAGAGCACAAAGACAGGGAGGGCTACTGAAACTTCTTAATGCAGTTTTCTTGAGTAGCAATGATGACTATAGAAAAGTTTAAAACACCCACATGCCAGATTTGTCACATTATACATATAAATATGTCAGACTTAATACCTGTTATTGTCTCACATTGCTCTGGCTCTCTTAAAAGCAGAGTCAACTTTCTATCTTTGTTCTTAAGAAATTTTGCCAATAAAAGTTTTGCAGTGTTACTGGGGGCAGGGGCTCTCAACTTCCATCTGGAAAGGGGGAGGAAGAGGAGGAGGAGTACTGCTTGTCAGCATAATTCTTAGAACTCTTTCTCTTGCATATAAAGAAAGTGCATTTGTTAGAGCTTGTTACATAATACTGAGCTTTGAAGAGGCGAGAAATGAAAAATACCTTTGGGATGCTCTGCTACGAAAATTGTAGGAGCATTGCACTGTGGGTGCTAAACACTCATATTCAGCCCACAACAGGGGCCACTTTGCACATTATGGGACAACCAGTGCATCACCATGGAAACTAACTGCATTTTGAGATCATGGTAACACACACATGCTCCTGCCTTTCTAGAAAAAGGAGAGGAAAAATCTACAAGTAATTAATAACAGAAATTTACAGGAAGAAAAATCCTCACTTGAAAACCTGGTAAAGAATGGGATATAGGTAAGTAATGTGTCATTTGGGCACAATCCAGAGAAAAGTTACAGATCTTGCAAAAACCAGTAGAATTTATACACTCAAGACACAACTAGATTTTAAAAATGACACATGGTGCTGTCATTGTAAATGTCACCCAATATCCATTTCTCCTTCCTTGTGTCCTGTAATATCTAATAGAACTCATCATGTAGTCTGATATCACTGAACTAAATTTCCTTGTCCCTTCTTTACATTCAGGATTGAGGAAAATCTTGCCAAGGCATTTCAGTATTCTAAATAGCTTCACTGGATTTCACTAGACAGGAACGAACAGATTAGAGGGTGTTGTTTTCAGTGACATCCTATGTTACTCTTAGCAGCCAATCTCACCTATATTATACGTATTTTCAGTAAGATTTAATAGCCTCAGGGCAGGGGAATGTCCAATTTACAACGTGTAAGCCACTCTGGGACCCTTTTTGACTGAAGAGCAGGGTAAACATACTCTAAATAAATAAATAAAATAAAACTTAACAGGAATGCATGTCAAAAGTACCTCCAAATCCTCAACAATTAATAATGGGTTAGATACACCTGTTAGTGATAAACCCCAGTGTAGACTATAGCAATATTTAAAGCAGGGCTTGGGCAACTTCCCAAGGTCCAGAAGTTACCCATAATACTCAGGTAATAAAACAGCCTATAGCAAAGAGGAAAATAAAGAATATATTTTCACACTGGATTTCAAAAGATGTAAAATGTTCAAATTGGTACATACATGTGAGTAGCAATGTGTCTTCCAATGGCAACCTGAATTACCAAAGAACTCATGTAATCATAACCCACAATTTCCACAATAGTGCTAAATGGGATCAAAATGCCAAGAGAGTTCCTTTGGTATGAGGAATAGGAAGGTTCAAGGGATCCTTTGTTAGTAATACAAATTGCAACCATGGGCTTCCCAACCTGGAATGCACCATCAGAAAAAGATTCTGTTCAAATTAATAGCCTATTGAACTGTTTGAAATTGCTTCAGAATTAATTGAAAGTTGTGTTTATTATTTATATCCTTAAAGTGGATTGTGCACTAGACTCAAGTGTACCAACCAAAAAAATACAGTGGGCCCTCAGTATCCCTGGGGGATCCGTTCTGGATCCCCACACAGATACCAAAATCTGCAGATGCCCAAATTCCATTCTCCTCAGTGGTAGCTCCTCCTTCCTCCTCTTCATCTTCTCTGCCTCTTCCTCCTCCTCTGCTCCCCCCCCCCAATGCGGACTTGCCATCCACAGATGTTCAAATCTGCAGATGGCACTTTCACAGATACAGAGGGTGGACTGTAATATATAAACCTCTGATTGGATAACCAATACACTTAGAGGAAGAACAGACTGCTGCAAAAGGATGGATTGGGCGCTCGACCCGGTGCCATGGCAACCACCCACAGTGGTTCCAATCCACCTGGCAGCTGGCCCAAATAGGAGCAGAAAACACCTATTTGGGCTGGTAAAAAGCTGCCTATGGTGGCCCAGCCACAACCCTAGGGTGGCTTCAAGCTGCTCCAGTGGTCTGAGGCATGTAAACACTGCATCCCCAGTATGTCTTGAAGCCACTCAAGTATGGTCAGCCAAGGTGGCTTCCTGATGTCTTGGGGGTGTGCACCATCTAAACACCATGCCCCCAAGCTGTGCAAAAGCTGGCTTTATCAGCTGGTCTGTTCCAGGCCACTGTGGGCATCAAAAGAGAATAAAAGAACTAAGTTATACCCACATAATTAGATTGCTTTTCTCATTATTGAGGGTGTAAGATAAAATGTTTTGAGCAGCACAGTACCAGATTTTGCTCTCCACAAAGTGGTACACATTTAGGCTGCTGCTGCTAAGCAATTGCTGATAACCTGAATTCCTACATATGGCAAGATATTCTTTTCTTTATGCACTTGTTATTTAATACTCTAGCAAATGCCAGTGTATAGATAAGGTTAAACAGATATGCTAGGACAGGGGATGTAAATCCTTGATGTATAATTCTAAGTGAGGTGCAAGATTGTGTCCAGATTGATTCAAGGTATATGTAAGCTGTACAGCTGACGACAGCGTATTTATCTGTGCTGTTTATGCTACAAGAACAAATCTTAAAATAAAAGCTGTAATATATTCTCCTGTTAATTTCTCAATAGATCAAAGCGTAAGCATACTTAAGGGAAATAATGATACTGATCTGAGTATTGGATAGAGCTGGGTTTTGTAACCTTGGGAGCTTAGGTGAACAACATGGCAACTCCTAAAAATCCAAACAGATTCATACAAATAAGTATTAGACAAAGAGCTTTCGATCATCTACAAGATATGGGAGTGGAACTGCCATGTCCATGTCACCAGTCTGGACTGGAGAGCCCATACTTAGTTTTGCCTGAGAAAAAGAAAGTAATGGCTTCATTGTACACACATACAGGTATACCTCAGTTGGTGAAGTAAATATGTTCCTGGGTGTTAGCTGTTCAATGAAACATTTAATACCAGAGATAGATATAACAAGGAAAGAATGGAGATTGGTTTCTACACCACAAAAAAGAACAGCAGTTCAACAAGTTTCAGCAATTTTTAATTCAAAACTAACAATATGCACTTCTGAAATGAAATAACTAGGCCAGGTATGCTTTGCATAAGTAGATACTGTAATTTTAGCCTTTTTAGAAACTACTTGAAGACTTCTTTAAAAAAAAGTATCCAGCTACGACCCTTTCTTTCACTAGCCTTTCCATTTGGGTAACCAAAATTATATATCTATGTTTAACATGCTTTGAGAAGCTGTGAGGCAGGCTTAGCTACTTTCCCATTTTTTCACTGTTTTGCTGTTCATACACGGTCAGTAAAGGCTTCTGAAAGTAGCTGCAGTTTACCTTGTCTGATGCAGGCAGGTACACACAACCAGAGTAAAATCCATTATTTCAGAACCAAAGCTTTTATTGCTATGTTTACTGCAGGCACTGCAGGCTTCTTATGATGCAATTATATAATTTTTAAGTCTAGTTGTGGTACCAAGTTTAGAAATAAATTTAAGTGAATCTTGATAAGTTTGTGTCAATAAATTATATTCCATGAAGCCTGAGTATTATTTACAAATGGAAATAGCTCTAATTTGTCCTTCGTTTTGCTATAAAATGTTCCTCTTTTAATTTCAGCAGAAAACTAGGTATCAGCATTTAGGGAAAGTGCCAGCTCTGTGGCTATAACAGCAGCCTGTCAAATCTGATTTCATATAATTTGTTTAAGTTTCTAAGCTATGCTAATAAAATGACTTCATAATTCTGAAAGGCCTTTGGCTGTTTTGCCACTCCACAGTAACCTTGGAAGAACAACCCAGTCACAACAGGAGTTGTCAGACAACCATTTTCAGTAGTGATTTTTTTTAAAAACCCACCATCTGACACTTCTGTGTGCAGATCTTCTGATCTAGAATGTCTAATGTCATCACCAAAAGGCCCACTTGCTAATGAAGAAGAACTTGTCAAACGTGAGCCGAAGCAACTACAGTGTACCTCTAATTAGTTTGACTGATTGTATGCTTGGTTAGTAGTTTAAGGGGATTCATATTTCCTGAAGGGATGTAGAAGATCAAAACCTTACATTTCAACTTGTTTGCTGGAGCAATATTATAACTACCTATATTAAATATTTTATATATAGCTATATAGTTAATATATGACCAAATGTGGCATGTATTTTTTACAAATACACTGGAGATTCCCACAGGAGAAGATGAAACAATTAATCAGAATGTCCTTTTGTGGTTCTTAGATCTGAATTAAAAGCCCTCTTGGGTCAATGTGGAAGTGTGTATGTGTCTCCTCCTCATGAGAGCCTTAGAAACTGTTCTGAGAATACTTATAAATTGTCCAGTTAATATGAAATTCAGCAACTAATTATGGTAAAATATTCTGGACTTTCTCATATGAGAAATGATGCTGCTGTTGCAGTTCTATAGATACATATTAGGAAATATAACACCAGACAAAGTGGGATTTATCTCTCAGGAAATATGCATACAACTGAACTGCATGTCTATAATTTATGATATAATAATAATAATAATAATTATTATTATTATTTATTTATAGCCTGCCCAGCCATGAAGAATCCGGGCGGGTTACAACAGTAAAAAAAAAAAACACATAGCAATAACAATAAAATGAAAAATAACATAACAATTCACAATAACAATAAATAGCAAGAAGAATGCAAACAAATAACAACAATAGCAATAAAAACTACATAACAATTAACATAGCAAATCAATACAACTTAAAATTAAACCCCAGAATACATGGCAAAATAACAATAACAAAATAACAGCAAATCACAATAGCATCCATATATATTTTAATAACTGTAAAAGCTCAATTTCTCTGATAGATTCTCTACTACATTTAGCACACAGAAGAAATAGAAAACAGAGCATCTGCTTGTTTATCAGTATATTATAGCCAAGATCCTGCATCAGACATACAGCAACCATATCCTAATCCAACCCCTGAAACCCTCCTTAAAAGCCAGTCAGCCATCCTGAGAGGTAGAGTTCTGCAGCATTAATAAACAGAATGCTGTGGTATGATGTGATCAGCCCCATTCCACCAGCAGATGGTTTTATACAAAGTTGTGAATGGACCCTACACAGGTTCCAGCTTCTGCTCTTTGCACTGATGTTTGCTGATAGGAGGGGGCTGGTCACATCATGCTGCAGTGCCCCACTGTCCAGAATCACAGAATACCATTGCTAGGATGGCTGACAGAGATCTAAGGTGGGTTTTAGGTGCATTTAAAATTGTGGAAATGGCACCATGATCATAAATGTGAATATGAAATAATTACAAAGTCATAAGCCTATTTTATGACATCATAACTGACAGGAGATAAGCCTAATTAAAATAAAGCAGTTGTGATGTGATGAAGTTGAGTTTATTATACATATTTATTGTAAGTTGAGTTTATTGTACACATTTATGGATTGGTTTGCATATGGGTAGTTTCTATATTGGTCAGTGGTTTATGAACTGCTTCATGACATTTTTTCACAGAAGTGCCCTCATAAATATCTGCTATGAATAAAATAATCTCCCCTCCCAATTATTTTCAGGTATAGTGCTTCTCTTTTCCCTCTGTGCAAACCAATTGAGTTTCAATTGACTTTATCTCAGTTCACTTAGACAGGGGAAAATATAAGAGCCACTACCCTAAAAATGGCTGGATCGAAAAGCAAGGGTCTAGTGAAGTAGGATAGCTGAAATGTCAGCTGGAATATCTGCTCCACACTTAGACAAGATTTTTTAAGGAACTATCCAAAGTGATACCCCCTTCCCACAAATAGATTTAGTCTTTTCAATAGCTCTTTTAAAATCTAGGCTAAGACACAGAGTGGATCCAGTGCCTGACTAATTTCAGAGTCATCAGCTCCACTCTACTGTGAGTGCCCTTGCAGCACCAGGGTCCCTATTGAGGAGGTGGGCTTTCTACTCCAGCAGCTATTCTAGAAGATTCATCCTTTCTTCCCATCCCCTATCCCATTACAGCAGCCTTAATATGCATACCTGCAAGGCTCTTGCTAACAGAGTAGCTGACTGATTTCAAGGTACATGTGGGAACAGCTGTCGAAGTCCCCATACACATCTTACAAGCAATTCCTTCTGCTCTTGACAGCATGAGAAGGGAATATCCTGAAGGCTTGCACCAGGGCCTTGACAGTTGCCCCTTTGACACATGCCATCAGAGCAGTTCACAATGATGGTTGCAGTCTGTCATACAGTTATTCAAAGGTGAAACATCTGAAGTCCTGGACAACCACGATAAGATTGTGCAATGAGTCTGAAAGAAACACACCTTGTCCAAAGCAAACCAAAGTGGCCCCTTATTTGAACCATCAAACGAAACTGTTATTTTGTCTCTGTACATGTGTCTACTATATATGACTTCTAGGATTAGGAGCGGCATGCCCCTAAATACTAGCTTCTAGGAAACAGCAGTAGGAAGCAGTAATTGGCCACTGTGAGAATGTTTCCTTAACTAGGAAGAGTTTAAGAAATTACTCTTTAAAATTCATTTAGGAATATTATTAACTCCCATTAATACTCCTCAGCATTTCACAGATGAGAACTAGGACACATGTGGCCAAGAAATATCAGAGAGTGGTCAAGATGGCAAAGTTATAAATGCGGAAGAACAGACAAGCTAGGAAAAAGTGAAGAAATTTGCTTTCACCTCGGTCAATTTTTCCCCCTCCTCTTTTCTTTTCTCCTCTCCTTTCTGATGGGTTAACAGCATGCAAATTACTTTTACACTTTGAACTCAGTTTTCAGCAACTGAAGTAAGCTCATGACAAAGGAAGAAAGTGGAAGGAAGAGAACAAAACTGGGATATTGTAAAAGCACCTGCAAAAGTTGTATGATGAAGAATTAATTGGGATCATCTCTGCCAAATAATGACAATTGGAGGGTGTGCTATTACATGTTGAAGTATTTTAAAGGTAGCCCATAGTTGTAATTTATTACAATGTTTAGGGAAATAACTTGCTATATTATTGAATGGGATCATGTTGCTATATTATTGGCTGGAATCCAAGCAAGAAAAAACCAATTTAATCAGTTACTGAATGTAAGTCAACATGTAGATAAGTCTAACTGACCCAGAGGCTTCATTGCATTCAGGGCTAGTAGTCAGAACAAGAGACCTCTTCCACAAGATCCAAAAAACCAAAGGGAAATTTATATCAAGAGTGAGGATGATTTATGACTGATGGGGGAACACATTGCATGAACAAACTGAAATAATATGACAATGGAAACAATGCACAGAACAACTATATAAAAGAGATAAAAGAATAACAGAGAAATTTAAAGAAGAAACGTATGAAGATGAAAGTCCAGTTTTAAAAGGTGGAGTAGACTTGCATTCAGTGCACTTGTGAGAAATAAATCACCATGAACAGATGGCATACCAATAGAGCTGCTTCAAGCTACAGAGACAGAATCTATTCTGGTTCTAACTAAAGTATGTCAACAAATTGAGTAAACAAAACAACAGCCCAAAAATTAGAAATGCTCAATATACATTCCATTTCCCAAGAAAGAGGACACTAGGAACTACAGTAACCAATTAAACTCATGAGGAAAGATGCATGAGAACTGGAGGAAGGAAAATAGCAAAAACCTGGAACAATTATTGAAGAAAGGCAAGAAGAAAGTGCAAAAATGGTTTACAGCTGAACATCAAGAAAACAAAAATAATGACCATAGATGAATGGCATAACTTTAAATTAGATGATGAAGACTTTGAAACACTTCAAGACTTTCCATATCTTGATTCAAGACATTTATCAGAATGGAGACAGCAGCCAAGAAATCAGAAGAATATTAGGACTTGGAAGGGAAACTTTGAAGGAATTAGGCAAGATCATGAAAAGTGTAAAGATGTATAATTTAATACTAAACTCAGGATTGTCCAAGCCATTGTATTTTCCCTTCCTCTTTATGGCTGAAAAAACTAGACAATGAAGAAAGCACATAGGAAGAAAATCAACTAATTTGAAATGTGGTGCTGGGAAAGAGATCTGTTGATACTGTGAACTACTAAACAGGCAGACAAATGGAACAAACAAGGCCTGAGCTTTCCCTAGAAGCCAAGATAACTAAACTGAGATTGTCCTACTTGCCCACATCATGAGAAGACAAGACTGGATACAAACCATTGTGTTGCTGGTTCTTCTTTTATTACTTTTAAAGAAACACACCTTAGGACTGATAAGAGAATGGTTCTTAAAATGCATTCTAAAGGTAAAGGTTAAATGTTAACCGGAAATCTCATTGCATCAACAATGTAATTTCACCCCGTTCATTATAACAAATTTTAAATGTAACTATAATAAATTCCCATTACAAAAATAACAACTGAGGAGCTCGTTACTTCCAAGTTTTGTGATTAGGCAAAATTTTGTCTCATCTAGAAGGCGGTTCTTATGTCAACACACAAGCAACCTGAAACCAATGCCAAATGACAACATTCCACGTGATGGCAAATAATATTTTTAAGGGGACAACTGCAACAGTCAGCATAGCCAGGAGGAGCATGTCATTACCAGCTTTAACCATTGTCAAGAAAATGCACTACTGATGTGAAGACATTCCATGACTGACTGATTCATTCACTACATTTTACTAAAATTTTCTTCTCTGTTTTGTGGAGAGCTACAACATGACAGCATTAGATTCCTTGTGCAGAAATATAATGGCTGAACCACACAGGGATACATTTGTTATGCTGATGTTCTTTGGAGGATTACAGGTTCAATCCCAAATTGTAAGAGTACACTACAGACTGAGGATTATTAAAATACACTTAATGAGTAACAGAGGAGACATATTTTGCTGTTCCAGTGCTGGATTCTCAAAAATCCTGAGTCTGTCGCATTAACTGATAGGTATAAACGTTTCTTATTCATGAGAGTGACATGCAAAGGCATTCCTTTTGACTAAAAGCAATGTTTTCTTGCTGAGAATCACTGACTAGCTTAGAACAGAAGAAGTATTTCATAGAAGAGCTATTTTTAATAAGATAGGAGGCGGAAATTATATTCATGTTATTATAGATCTTTTAACCACCAAACCTGACAATTCTGTAGCACTAAGGAAGGAAGGGTGTACCACATCCTGACAATGCAAAGGAAATACAAATCTTTCACATGATTTAGATTTTACTAGAAAAGTTTGAAATAAAATGTACCTGAGAATGTTTTGAGACCCAGTGACGAAGGACATTCAGGACACGATTAGTGGCTGCTCGACGTATTATGAACTCCTTATCGCATGTTCTTTCGGAGTTATTAAATCCTACAAAGTTTAAAAGACAGATTATGTTGAAATAAATGCAGTGAGAGGAATGTGGGGTGGGAATCTAAGGAAATCACCAATAGAAAAGTCTTCACTGTATAACCTACTGGACAAAAGCATGTTTCCTTGAATTTTAACATTGAAAAAGATTTTGAAGATTTTGATATAGTATCTGTATTAAACGTGTAGGATAGAGAAAAAATAAAATTGCCTGTTTTTCTCCTCTTTGCTTTCCCCCATGTGCAAACACACAAAGGAGTCATTCCCACTTGGGGTATAATCCATATTCCACTTTGAAAGCAATTCCCAAAAGGTCCTTCGTTCTCACTATGAAAAGGAACTTTTTATGGAATCACTTTTTTTGCTGGGAACGCTTGTCATTCCCATTAGATGGAGCTTTAACAATATATTGATTTTTAGATTATTTCTATTGCAAAAAAAAAAAAAAGAAAAAAAAGAATCGATTCTGATCTGGCGTTCCCACTATTGGGCATGCTACAGAATCGATTCTTCTAAAAAAACACCACTTCTGAAGTAGTGTCAGGAAAACCCGGGTTATTTGTGTTTGTCCCGCTTCTTTCCTCCTGGAATTGATCCAATGAAGAATGGAAGCGGTTTCAAATGGGAATGAGGGTTTTTTGCACCGAATCCTGCTTTTGAGCAAACTGCAGTGGGAATTGCCCCAAAGTCTCCATTTGCTCACATGGTTTCCAAAAAGAATGTAAACTTGTATGGAAAGAGGATTCTCTCAAGTCTCTTCAACGTGTTGGTCATATGAATGGCACATGGTTCATTTACTTGGGATCAGAGCCATATTTATGGCTACATCTGTGGGAACAGGTATGCTGTTGGCCCAGTTTCAGGACTGGAAATAGCTGGTATACTTCAGAATAGGCCAGTCCATTTTCAACATTACCAAAGGTCTGACAGAGTTTGTTCATAATGCAATACTAGATGTATGTACCTATATGTTTGGCTGCTTTAATTTTTGCTTTGGTTGTGTCTTTTTAAGTTTCAGCTGGTGAAGATTCTTAAATGCACAAGCTATTTACAGACATCTCTTGTTATTGTGTTCTCCTCTTTCTGCTTTTTAACTGATGGAACATTCTTCAGTACACAATGCTGCTGTAAAAGAGACCTTAGGTCTGATTTGCTGTAAGCTTTGAAAGAAGCTTATAATAAATATTATAGAATTCTGAAGAGCAATGTAAGGGAAGCAAACAACATAACAACATAAGAGTAAGAAAATGAGAAATAAAACTGCTTGAGGATTTATTCAGAAGTTGAAAAATATTTTTTTGGATTCCAACTTCCAGAATACCCAGCTATCTAGGAATTCTGGGAGGGATAGTCCCCAAAAAGTAACTTTTCCATGCTCTGGATTTATGATACTATGAATATTAGAAGAAAATATAATGCTACATAGTCTTCAAAATGAATGCAGCATTCATTGGCCTGAAACAACCTATTAAGAAAAGTATTATGTACTATGGTTTGCTAAGACACTTTTCATTATTTATTTTATTTATTATTTTATTTATTTATTTCCAGATTTTATATCCTTTTGCCTGAAATCACATATTTCTATAATCTATAGGGTGAAGCAGATGGTGTAAAAGGAGCAGTCAGAGACTGCTCTGGTCCCAATCGCTCCAGGACGATAGCAACTGGACTCTGTGGTCCCAAACAGCAACCGGCAAGTAGCTTTTTGCCACTCCTTTTTGGCCCAGCTTCAGACCACCTTAGACAGCCTCAGAGTGACTTCTGAGCAATTTGGGAGTGTGTGTTATTTGAACACATGCCCCCAAAGTACCCAGAGGACACTTTATTTGGCCCATGTGTTTTGGGCCTAAGAGAAAAGTCCTGGTTACACACAAGAAGCTCACTATTTTTGTCAAAATAAATTACTATTGCTATCATTTGCCCGTAAACATGATCCATCTTTTAAGTATAGTAGAGACATTTCTCTAAGATGATCTTCTCTAAATTCATCTTTTTTGTTAACCTGATATAATTTAAATCATATCTTTACGTACTGCTGTATTACTGATGTTTCCCTGGATACCAGATGGCTAATAGCTTTGGAGGCTAGGTTTTGAATCCTGGATCAGGCATGTAAACCCACTGGATAACCTTGGGCTAATCACACTCTTCCAGCCTCAGAGAATGACAATGGCAAACCCCCTTGAAGAAACTGCCAAGAAAACCCCATGATTGGTTACTTGAAGACACGCAACAACAAACAACAAAATGGCTATTTACCCTGAGACTGGGCCAGATCCACTGGATCCACAAGCAGTCTGACAGCCACCAATGCTACCCCCAGGGTTTTCACCTACATTGACTGAACTATATGACATGAAGCTGGGGGAACATGGGCCTTTTAGCCCATGCAGACAACCCCTCTAAGGCTGAATCTGCACTGCAGAAAGAATCCAGTTTGACAACACTTTAATTGCCATGGAATTAAAGGAACTGTAGTTTTGTGAGATATCTAATCTTCTCTGTCAGAGGACTCTGGTGCCACAACTAACTACACTTCCCAGGATTCTATAGCATTGAGCAATGGCTGTTACAGCACTGTCAAATTGGATTATTTCTGCCACCAAACCTTCTCAAGAATTGGCAATTGCCTGGTTCACACATCAGCCTTTGAAACTGTCACATGGTCAGGGAAACTGCAGAAGCAGCCAGTGGTTTACGGAACAACAAAAGAGATCTTTTCCCCAGCTATTTTGGAATGAATTCCCCCTGTTGCTTATTTACTTTGCACCAGCATCTGGCTGATGACAGAAGGGGAAGGGGACTAAGATGCTGGCCTGATTGCCTCATTTTTGTTACTAAAAGAGAACTGAAATTTCACTGAGCTACTCAATCAATATTTTTCTCATTTTAAAAAAATCTTTTTTTCTCTTGACTAGAGATGGTTCTGAAAGTCTAAAATGCACAATGAAGAAAAATAAATAATGGTCAAAACAACAACAGAGTTTTCTGGTTTTAGTGGGAAAGAACATTACAAAATTAGTAAATTATTTTACAAAATTGCTAATTGTAATAGGTCTTATTTTTTTAATTATCACTATTTTCTCTGGCTTTCTAATACAGGAAAGTATCCATTGACTGATGAAAATAGGTGCTGCAATTTCCAAACATTGTGGTAGAGATCCTCCATTGTCAGAAGCAGCTACAGTGATGGAGTTCCACCACCTGATAATGCTCTCCAACCAAAAGGAAGCTGGACAGACCCCTCAGGGTCATGCTGCAGCTGCTTCTCTTAATGTGCCCCACAACTGGGAGAGCACATAGAGCATCCTAATCAATAGTCACTCAGAAATGTGTTCGTTGGGATCACATTCAGTCATTAACAAATGTAATCATGAATCCCAAAAATTACCAGATTGTAAATCCAGTTTATGATCTTGTAACTGCTGAACAGAATGCTAGCCTTTATTTATACTCACAGCAAAAAAAGTTAAAATGTACTGTGAAACAACTCACTGAGCTAAACAGAAGTTGTGCAGCAGCAGTGTGCTGTGTCCATTAAAAAAAATAAGAATACAGAAGAGACATGGAAAAATCATATCAGAAAGAACCTATCTAATGGAATCTGCAGTGTTATTAGAAAGGAAAGATTATGTCCAGCTGCTGATAAAAAATAGCATAATGTTTAAAAGATGCAGTTGCCTTCTCAGGAATGGTAAACAGATGTTTCTGAATGATAAAAACAGATTATTTAGAAAGATAGAGCAGGTGGACTGTAGTGTTATGGCATCAGGCAGATCAAGAGATACTATGGAACAAAAAAGAGTTGGCCATGAATTTTAGGGTTCAGTGGGGCTTACTGCCATGTAAGTGTGAATGGCATTATAACATTGCAGTCCAAAACAAATCTCATTAGTAAGTAAAAGTGGGCTGTAGTCTTTAAGTGCTATGATTAAAAAGTGTGAATTTCCCTGAAAAAAATCCAAATACCAAAATCATATTTACTCACAAATAAAGACATCTAGAGTGAATTTCTCCTGGTTCATTTAGTAATTATTAAAATAGTCTGTGAGTTAAAATATTGAAAAAGTTTTAAAACCACAAAAAGTACTTAATAAACATCTTACAAAATAATAATAAACTAATAATGTTTTAAACAATGAAAACACTATGAAAGCTTATTCTACAAACACAGCCTGCATATGGAGAAAACATTTCTGCCCATTTTTCATTTTTTATGTCTTAAATACAATATGATATCACAAACCATTACATGGTTTGCAGCCTACAATGGAACTAAGCTAAAATACATCCATTTAGACTATGACACTTGCTTTTTGGCGTGGGAAATTAGTTTCAGGAAAGGGTAATTTTCAACCAAGAAGAATTGTAGGAGGAAAAGGGATGATTAACTTTTTCTCCACCCACTTCTTTTGTACAGCAAATTCCTCAGAGTGTCTCTAGTTTCATGTTTATCCTTATAAACATATCTGAAACTTGAAGCAGAGAAGTGGATTGGTGATTGTCATCTCTGTGCTGAAAAGTAACTAATGACAGCCACTATTCTTCTCTTGTTTTATCTATATGGCAGCATGAGTATAACCACTCCACCTTGCTCTGGAAACTTTTCTGATACTATAAATTTTTTGGCTGATAGAAGACTGATGAAGGAAGGAAAGGAAATTACCCCTGGGAGTATCAGTCTACATAACAGTAGTAACAGAAAAGATAAAACAAGAGAAGAAACACAGTCTTCCCCAGCTATCTCACTTGACCATTACTTCCTCCATTAGTTTTCTTGATTTTTTAAATGTAAAATAGTGTTGCACCATCCTCTACATCGTCCAAATTTCAATTGTTTTAATATCTAGTATTTTCCCACAAATTTATAAAGAAACGTGGTTATTAACATGTTATGGTGTGTGTGTGTGAATTAAATTCTCAATATCTGCACTATCTGATATCAAATGACACAGTTTTTCTCTGTATAGATATAATCATGTGGAAAAAGCCTACCATGTGGTAGTTACAAGTGAGAAGCATCAGGAAAAAAAGAGGTGGTCACTGCATCACAAATTTGTATATCCAGGGTTTCAGAGCCAGACTTCTAATATCCAAAGCCTTTTGTCTAGATGACAAATCTGCCAGTTTAGATTTCTCTTGAATCTGATTTTTTTTAAAGTGTTACTGCATTTATGAAGAAATATATGTACAAATTTTTGAAATTTCTTATAAAAATATTGGAAAGTGGTAGTTTTTGTTCACTCAGGGCCTGAGAATGTAAACTCTGCGTTTCATTTGCCATGATTCCTCCTCCCTCCCAGTTTCCATATGAATCATATGACCCACTTGACAACTTGTTCCATCTTTGTTTTAAAACAATGTTATCACAAATTGGTTTTATTTTTCTTAATATTGATTATAATATGGGGAAATTTTTATAGAAATAACATGTTTATTGTTGCTAATTTAAAAAATTAAAATGTATATAATTAATCAGACTAAGACTACATCCATTAGCCTTCTTTTGCATCTAATTGCTTTCCCATTTTTTGTTGCTCTCAATATAGCACTTACACAACTAGTTCTTGTTATTGTAGGAACTGTTTCTGCTATTTCAAAGGAATCTGTTCTATCCACATTTTATGTTCTCAGACGTCTATATACTTGTCTCACCAACTTCAACGTTTTTTCCCTCCCATATTTCCCCTGGCCTTGACCCAGAATTCACTTGCTGTGAAGTGAGCATACACATTGGTGTTTCATACAGCTGTGTGCACCTCTTTAAATCTATCTATCTGTCAATCAAACAGTGATACCTTTATTGGCCAACCAAAATGCACAATATACATGTTGCAAGCTTTCGAAACTTCACTGGCTTCTTCATCAGCCAAGGTGTTACAAACCCAGCAGGAGGGGGAAAAATTGAAGGTGTTGATCATGGGCCTGAATTTTGCTATTTCTTTTCTTAGTTAAGATGGTATGGAGGGATGTATCTTGCAGGCTGGCACCTCCTCCTTCTGGCCATGTGGCAACTGGAAGATTTTCAAAGTCCAGGAAATTTACCATTCATTTGCATCACAACAAAAACACTTCCTTTGCAATCCAACATGTCTCCATTCTTGTGAGGCGACAGGCCCCTTAGTTAGGCAGAGGACACTGGATTTCTCAATCAGCCTCCATACTTTTGCAACAGGAAAACTTTAGGTGGTGTTGAGGTAAAATATGCCGATTCAATCCAACTTTAAGCAGAAAAAAAATGTTTTACTTTTGTTGGAGGTCGAAACCTCAAATAGGAAGTTCCCAGTCCACTGGCTAACTCCTTAGGATTCCTCTGTTGTGGCTATAATGCAGTATTTTAAAATCCAGAAAACAGTAAGGGCTGTTCGACAGTGGAAAGCATTCCCTT
>NC_056523.1:286990519-287130581 GCF_019175285.1 Sceloporus undulatus
GCAGTGTAGTGGAGTCTCCTTCCTTGGAGGTCTTTAAGCAGAGGCTGGATGGCCATCTGTTGGGGATGCTTTGATTGAGAGTTCCTGCATGGCAGGAGGTTGGGCTGGATGGCCCTTGTGGTCTCTTTCAAGTCTATGATTCTATGATCCTATAATCCAGGGTTGGCCATTTAGCAAATCCAATCAAAAGTCCACCGAACAGTGATGCCTTTATTGGTCAACCAAAATGCACAATATACATGTTGGAAGCTTTCGAAGCTTCACTGGCTTCTTCATCAGGCAAGGTGTTACAAACTATCTATCTATCTCTCTATTCCAGAATTTCAGAATTTCTATTCTTTTCCAGAATTTCAATTTACATATCTGCTCTTCCTTTCACACTTTGGGAGGAAACAGACAGTCAAAAAGAGCTGGCATCCCAGTGGACTGGGGTGTGTGGCATTCAGATAGCAGCATGCCCCAGTCCACCAAGAAGCTGCATGGCCAACTGCATATGCAGCGGATCCACAGTGTTCCAGCGGCGCACCATTTACACACGTTGAGCTGAAAAAATGCCACTGCCACAGCCAAGGCACCCTTTCCTCAGCACAAAAAGGAGCGGCTTTCTGCCGCTCCTTTTTGCACCAGGAAAAGGCCATGTTGGGGGCATTGTGTGCAGCTGCCTAGGCCCCAACCCAGCGAGCAAAGAGGCAGCCAAAAGCCGCTCCTTGGTGCAGTCTGTTTCACCCCTAAGAGTCATATTGCTGATACATTTTGCACTTTTCCATCTCTTCTGACTGTTCCATCTCTCAGTGTTTATATCCTGAAGCGTGGCTCAACACAGCACAGAAAATCAGGTGGCTTGGGTCTTAACTAGAGGCTTGATCCCCTCAAGTCACCTAAAAAATAGAATGAAGTGTGCTTAGGAAGAAATTAGGCCACTCTGTGTGAAATATGACAACAGCATTTATTCAGTACAATTAAGGCTTATGGATACAAAATATAAACAAAAAGAACAAGCAAGGGACCTTTGCAGCAGCCTTCCTAGTTACTGGATGTCCCACTCACTGTTAGATGGATACATGGCTAAAGATGCTTGCACATTTCTTGCTATGCAACAAGAACCCAAGGTGGTCTGTCAACTTGTAGCTTTTTAGTAAGTTTACCTAACTCTTCTAGAAATTGCTATCAAAAGAAGAGAAATGGGTAAAGTGCCTGAACAAGGTGAAAGAAATAGAAACTAATTTGTTTCCCAGCAAGAGCATGTGAACTATCTTATCTCTGGAATGAAGTCAGTAGGGTGAAGCATTCAATGTGGTCTTAACTGTGTTCACAGCTGTGCTCTGACAACCTAATCTATGTTCTGATAAATGCAGGAATAAGCTTCTCTTATTTCCCCAATAGCTTGTGACATGGCATCAGAAAATAATTCCTGGAATTCTCCCTGTTACAAAAGCTTCCATTATAAATTGACTGTATACCTCTGAAGCTGCCATTTCATTTTCAGGCAGGAAACAGTAAATTGTCTAACCACAATATATGAGGAACAAGACTCAAACCTCCATTGATCTATAATCAATTATGTCTAGCTTCCAGAATTCCAGTTGTTTTTTTAAAGATAGATTGCCCACATTCATAACCTGGGGATGCAAACTGAAGGGGCAAAGTAGCTCTACTCTCCTCCTCTGTTGCTTCTTTCATGCGTAGAACAACAGTCTGGAAAGCAAAGCTTGCACTATTGAGAGCCACAACATTTGAAAAGTCATGGTATTTTGATGGTGTGGAGACACTCCACATGTAGAAGGCACTCTCCTCTTTCTTTCCATATAAAGAGAATAATGGAGGAAGGACTAGCCTTTTCCCTCCACTCATGCTTTCAGATAAATGCTATCTTGGCCACCTGAAACTTTTCCCACTTACAACAACCAGCGTGTTCAGGAGAGTGAAAGGAGGGAGGGATCAGCAGAGCAATGAGTGTCACTGCTGGCATCAAAGCTCCTACATGGAAAAATCATTATGGAACATGTTCATCTTTTAAGAGTCACCCTTCTAACCAGAGTCTTATTGTCCTTACTAAAAGAGAAAAAAATAGACAAAAGAAAGGGGAAAGTGTTGGCTGATTAATAGTGTTGATACCATCTAGAAATGGCATGAAAATTACTGTAATAAACCATGCTCAATGCTTAAAAAGTCTATCTGGAAGCTTCCCAAGGAAGAGCCTTCATGCATGAAAGAGGTGTTCATATGATTATCCATGCAACTGGGCTGTGGACATAGTATAAGCAGATACAACTTCATTTGACTCTGAACTGTTTTGGCATTACAGTGAACCCACGCCATACAAGGGCTTCACTTCTGCAGCTTTCAGCATATGTTGAAGCTGTGGGACAATCTAATGAATGGTGCATGCACCCATGGCACCTGTGCTGCACCACACCACATACACGCACCCCATTGTTTTCAATGGGGCGTGAGAATACACTATTTTCCCCTTACACCGGGGGGGGGGGGTGTCCGGAACGGATCCTCCACATAAGGGAAGGGAGCACTGTACTTTTTTTATATACGCAGAGGAAGAAGGTACAAACATATACATAAAGGAAGAATGTATGGGCAATTTTTTAAAAATCTTGGTGTTGGTTAGGAGAAAATACTGTAAAATGTTCCAGTTTGTGCTGAAGATCCTCAATCATTTCCAAGTTAATCTGATGCCTTCTTTGCATCATCTGCCCATCTTTAGTATAAATTAGGATTTAAGTGCCTATTTAAATCTATACATCTGTATATTATTATTATTATTATTAACCTTTATTTATGAAGCACTGTAAATTTACACAGCGCTGTACATACAATCTTTTTAGTTAGACGGTTCCCTGCCCTCGGGCTTACAATCTAAAAAGACATGACACAGAAGGAGAAGAGAGTGGTGGAGGGAAAGGGTAAGAGGTCCAGCAGTTCCTCTCTACCTCCAAGGACTGGACCAAGGCAGCTGGACTGGAGGGAGGGCTTGGCTTCATAATGGATAGTTAATCATTTTCCAGGGAAAATACATACTCTCAAGTAGGATAATACATATACAATACATAGCAATACAGGAAATGGTTTGATAAACAGGCACCAAAAGAACATCAAATAGTAAGCGACAATTATGCAATGCCTGGGAAGGCTTCTCTGAACAGGATGGTTTTCAACTCTGTTTTGAAGCTAGTTAAAGAAGTGATGGCTCTTGCTTGTGGGGGAAAAAGGTTCCAGGAGTGAGGGGCAGCAAGTGAAAAGGGGCGAATCCGGGATGGGGCAGAGGAAATCCTGGGCTGAGACAGTAACCCTTGACTACCAGAATGGAGGGCCCGAGCAGGAAGGTGAGGAGAAAGAAGGTCTGATACGTAAGGAGGGGCCAGTCCATGGAGGGCTTTGAATGTCGACAGCAGGAGCTTATACTGAATGCGGAAAGGGAGAGGGAGCCAGTGAAGGGATGCCAACACAGGAGAGATGAGGTCAGAGCGGTGGGTGGAAGTGATAATGCGTGCAGCTGAATGCTGGACAGAGATTAAAGGACGGAGGTGAGAAAGAGGAAGCCCAGCCAGGAGGACGTTACAGTAATCCAGTCGTGAGATCACTAGGGCATGGATCAGGATCTTGGCAGTAGAGGCGGAGAGATATGGTCGGATTTTGGCAATATTGTACAAGAAGAATCTACAAGCCTTGGCTGTGCTCTGGATCTGAGGGATACACGACAGAGAAGAGTCAAAGATAAAAAGTATATATTAGGGTGAAGGAAGTGTGGCCCATGGGTTGCATCACAGCCCCAGACTGTTTGTGAGGCACCCAGGACACCCCAGAATCCCCCCCCCATTGTTTACACTTATTCCTGAAAATCCTGTCAGAATTTCTAGTTAATGTCCAGTTTGCTTCTTGATTAGAAAAAGGACTGCCCTGCATGTAAAGCACCCCAAGAAGGCAAACAAAAAAATTCCCCAAAAGTTTTCAAATACAGTTGGAAGCACAGTGGGTGAAGGCGGCCCGCCCAAATATCCCTGCAAAGCAATATGGCCTCACAAACCTTAGCAGTTACCAAACTCAATATAAAGGATGCCTTGCACTAAGTCAGATCACTGGATCATCTAACCCAGAGTTACCTACTGTTATTGAAAATGCTATTTGAAGGTCTCTGGCACAGCTTGCTCCCATTACCTGGTGTCTGGGTGTCAACTAGATATGATGGCATTCGATCCTGGGATTTCTGAATGTAAGCCCTGTGATCTTCAATTGAGCTACAATCCTTCCCTAGTGATGGCTGGTGACTTTTATGTCAGCTAAAAACCAGATTAGTTTTGACTGGAAAGAGCTGGATTTGGTGAGTAGTTCTCAGCACCTTGGACAGCACCTTTAACATCTGATTCATTGCCCCACTGACATAGGAATCATCAGTTACTATCACCTCTAATCTCTCCAGAGGTATGCATTATCAAGAGAGCATATTTCTCTTTCTGTGATTATTACAATTTTTAGTGCAAGGTTATTGCTTAATAAAAGCTGCACAGTCTGATTTGCCTCAGTCTGAAGGAGAACATTTGCTCACAGAGTTGACATAATTGCTAAGCAACAGTTATCTAGATTCAAAACAGCTCTTGCTTCTTGAACAAAAATAGAAAGCTATTCAAATTTACCACAGTTTGTGCATCTTACAAGGGAAAAAACATAATGTTCATTGGTATAATATTCCAGGAGAGTTTGAAATAAATTAACTATCTATTTATTACTGACACCTCAGACAGTCAATAAAATACAGTATTTGGAGTAAACATGTAGATTTCAGATGCAAAGGCATTAGGGGAGAAAGACTCTGGCCAAGACAGCTGACCACTAGTAGCATAATTTGAGTGCTGCTCATAGCTTTGCTTCATTATCTTTAAGCCTATAAAGATATGGAAGGATTCCACAAGGGCAGAAACACAGTCTCCCAAATAAACCCCCAGCTCAGGACTCTGGTAAAGATGCACACTCTGGAAACTACAAATTCCCCATTGTAGAACTGAGGATTCACAAGGATTCATTAAGGTTAGCTAGACATAACTAGTCTCTCCAAACAAAGATTTACAAAATTATTGAAGGACCTTGGAAGGCCCATGCTGAACAGGGATGGGGAAATCATAGAATAACAGAGTTGGAAGAGACCTCAAAGGCCATCCATGCACCCTGTGCCATTCAGGAACTCATAATCAAAGCACCCCTGACAGATGGCCATCGTAAAGAACTCCAAAGAAGGAGACTCCACCACACACCGAGGGTACCACAGTTCAAAAAGGATGTTGAGAGGCTGGAACATGTCCAGAGAAGGGCGACCAAAATGGTGAAGGGTCTGGAAACCATGCCTTATGCTGAGAGATTAAGGGAACTGGGTATGTTTAGCCTGGAGAAGAAACAATTAAGTGGTGATATGATAGCCCTATACAGCGTGCCAGTGTTTTATGTGGGTGTACCATACAGCTTTCAGCATACACTGAAAGCTGCGCCAGAATAGCCCCTCATGTGCCCGTAAGAAATAATGGGGTATACGGCCATGGTGCGTGGTGGTGCACTGCCGTGCGCCATGGACACAAGCCCATTACTTCCAATGGGGCTCCAGCACACGCAGAATTTCCCTTATGCGGAGGGATACGGAATGGATCCCCGCGTAAGGGGAGGGCACACTGTGTAAGTGTTTGAAGGGGTGTCATATTGAGGATGGAGCAAGCTTGTTTTCTGCTGCTCCAGAGAATAGGAACTAGAACAATGAATGCAAGTTACAGGAAAATAGATTCCACCTCAATATTAGTTAGAATTCCCTGGCAGTAAGAGCTGTTTGTCAGTGGAACACACTCCCTCAGAGAGTGGTGGAGTCTCTTTGGAGGTCTTTAAACAGAGGTTGAATGGCCATCTGTCAGGGATGCTTTGATTGTGAGTTCCTGCATAGCAGGGGGTTGGACTGAATGGCCCTTGTGGTCTCTTCCAACTCCATCACTCTATGATTATATTAATGGACATTTTATGGCAGGGTTTGGAAAATGCACAGGATAGAATAATGATGCTAAATATACAAGGAAACACAAATTAAATCAACAGCCATGCCAGAAGACCTGAATGATTTGAAACAGACAGTCTTAAAAGCTTTGGTGTATCTTATAAAAAGCTCTGATGAAGAATTTGATATAATGATAGAAGCAATATATAGGCAAAACTCTATTTATGCACAAAGGAAAAAGCTTCCAAAAGATGTGATAATTCTTCACATATAAAAACATCAGAGATAAAATAGTGAGATCACACTTTAAGAAAAGGCTTAAAATGAAATAATTATGTTTAAAGAAATTCTCAAAAGAATGCTGAAAAAACACAGATAGTATAAATTCGTGGTGGAGGTGCTCAGGGGAAAGGAAAGATATAATCTTTTGCTGGATAGTCACAGAGGGTCTATTATCCACCACTCATGCAGGTAAAAATAGACAACAAATTCTTTGAAAAGAGTGAGAGATTTGTTCAAAATGTTGAAGGAAGAGACCCTTGAAGGAGATATCTAAACTGCTGAGAACAATAAAATAAGATTTTTAATAAAACAACTAAAATTGTTATTTTAAAATTCCTGGAATCTAAATCAACTGAGTTCAAAATGTATGTTGCTTAGAAATATGGGCCTAGAGTTTGTGTCTGCAAACAAGAATAAAAGAAGTGAAGTTGTCTTTTATATAAATCAAACATTACAACCTAAATTGATTTTTGAAGATGTGTGTAATTGTGTGTAATTGTGAAAATCAACTGGAATGCCAATGCACTTAATGGTTATTTATGGCCCCAATAATGAGAAATCAATGTTCCATTAAAATTTGATAAGAAAGGTATCTGAACCAGACCTAAAAATCTGATTTGCATGGACAATTGGAATGGGGTTGTTGATCTTTATAAAGATAAATGTTCCAGTAAAGGTATTAAGGAAGATCAAGAGAGACTACCTAGAAATTTTTAAAAATACTCTATATATTCAACTATGAGTCAACTTCATATATAAGGTGGGGACTGGTTTGGGGGCCAAAATTATGGATTTTGATATGACCTGTGCATAAATTGAGGGTAAAACCTAGGGGAATATAACAAAGGCTTTAAAGGATGAAAGAAAGGAAAATGATGCCAACAACTGTTTGTGCTCACACTAAAGGTTCACCAATTGGATGGTTCCTTTTTTATAAGAGGTAAAGTGCACTATGTACATTGGACCTTGTTTTTTTGGGATCAATTTTTGACTTAAATTTCTAGACTTATACATGAGTATATACAGTATATGGAGTACTTTGGACTAATAGACGGAGATATTTTCGGCAGAGACTATATCCCCCCCCCCCCGAGTATCATGAATCCTTTTCTAGAATAGACATGTTCTTGATTTTTCTGAATATGGCTAATGCATTGTTAAGGTTGCTGTGTTAGCCCAAATGGCCAAATTAAGAGAGGTTCTAAAGAATAAGCCAATTAAAGATTTTTTTTTGAATGATTTGAAACCATTTGTGGATTTTTTTAAGCAATAAGAAGTCTAATGATATAATAATCTGCAACTATTGTTAACTGTAATTTTAGTAGGATTATTTAGTAGTTGAATAATAATTTGTTTCTCTCTCTCTCTCTCTCTCTCTCTCTCTTTTTTTTTTTTTTTATTCATTACAGCCTGGATTGGGGGGTCAGAGCCTCACTATACATTAACTGTATCTCTATTTTTTCTTTTCTTCTTCTCTTTTTCTTCCTTCTGTTTCTATATCATTGATTGTATATTATTTTGATTGTACATTAATACTGCACATACTAAAAACTAATAACAATAATTTCCAAAAGACAATAGAACTAAAATCAAAATCAAAGGTGAATGCAGTCTTAATTGTGGAAATCAAGATACATTTCATCCTTGGAAAAAAATGTTACAGGAAAATTTCAATTAGTGAAGTAGATGTAATTCCTGGGCATTACTTCTTTAACAACAACAAAAAAGGCACTAGAGGCAAAAAGAACAGGGATAAATTCCTGCACTACAAAAAAGAAGAGCCAAACCATATTTATTCTGGTAAAAGATTTCATGGACATTAATTCAGTTCATCGGAGGAAGAAAGTGTTATTCTAAGTCTGCAGATATGTACCATACATCTACAAAAAATAAAATAAAAGCCTACTGTAATACCTGTCACATAACTTAATGAAGGAGGCTCTATGTTTTTTAAAAGAAGCTATTCTGTAGAGCATACCCCTCAATGCTGCATGGCTTCTTCAACATTTATGTGTTCTGCATGAATAAACCAACATATAGAGGCTTTCATATATAGGCTTCCATGTAACTTGGAACCCTGTGCAATGAAGGTTCTATCTCAAAGAGAAAGCATTATGTACAGGTGAACTTGTGGACATTGGTGATGCAGCCTGGGAAACTATAAGATACAATTCATGTGTAGAGTCACTTGCCTCTCAAACCCATTCATTTATATTTATATCTTCATTTCCCCCCTCAGAGCCTATGCTTATAAAGATGCAGTTTTATGCATATGATCACATAGTCTTTCACTCATTAAAGCTTATTAGATTTAAAGATGCCATCATTGCCTTTGTTGTTTTACTATTTTTAATGTATTGTGGCTTGCACATCAGGCTGCTCCAAGAGTTCACTTTCAGGAGTAACAATTGCCAAGGGTTGAAGAAAGACTGCGTGGCACCCCCTAGCCATGAACATCAAAACCAAAATACCCCACAGTGCCCTCTAAGTTGTAAGGGGCCAATTTTACCATGTGGGGGTCTGTTTTAAATTCAGGATAGACCTTTCTTTGATCCAGGAAATAAGTCAACACTGGATTTACTATCTGTATTTAAAAGGCATGTTTTGTTTCTAGAACAGGCTGGGGGTGGGAGAAAGCCAAAAACATGGCAATTTGCAAGGCAAGGGGGTATTTTAAGGTTTCTTTGTTTTTTAATGAACTCTTAGAAGACCAAAAATAGCTTTAGGAGCTGCATGGAACCTATGGCTAGCATTCCTCACCTCCCAGATTTATTCATTTATTGATTTATAAATCCCATAGTTAGTGTAAAACAGGTGTGCCTCATTACCTTTGTCAAAGGTAATCATCGAAATTATCAGTCATCAAGCAAAATACAAAAAACAAATGACTCTTTAGACAAGGAATTCAGCAAACATATTGCAACACATTTGTTTTAGTTCTATAATTCAACCTTATAACTTTCTCAGTATACTTGCCCACAATACTCCAAATTAGAGTGCCTGATTAGTACATCTGCACTGTAGCCATTTGACTCTATTCAAAACATACTTTGATGCATGTAATTTTGTTCAAATTCTGTCCTGCCATGTTACTCCAATTACAAAGCTTCTGCCAAATCCACAAAAAGCAAGCAAACAAAAATACTGCAATAGCAGCAAACTGACTAATATTTTTAATTAGTACTAATTAGCAATTGCTATGGACAGCCAAAAAAGACAAACAAATGGGCCCTAGAACAAATCAAGCCTGAACTCTCCCTGGAAACCAAGATGACTAAATTGAGGCTGTCATACTTTGACCACTTCATAAAAAAGCACAGCACATTAGAAAAGATAATAATACTAGGAAAGGTAGAAGGCAGTAGAAAGAGAGGAAGACTGCATGCCAAATGGCTACACTTAGACAAGAGGCTCACAGTCCTGCCTGAATACAGAGAATAGGGGATCATGGAGATGTCTCATTCACAGGTTTGCCATGGCAGTTAACAAGAACAACAAGCAATTACTTGTCTCATTTAAAGAGACCAAAACCTCAATTCCATACATGTCTGCTGAGAAGTAAACCTATTTAAGTTCCATGGCACTTATTTACAGGCCGTTACCTCCAGGACTAATGAGTAAGTGAAGCTGAGATCAAATGTGTGAAATTGCACTATGCAAACGTAATTTAGCCTCACTTACATAGGTCTCTATATACATGAGTGAAAATGATTAATCTTGTGAAGCAGCATGCACACTGTTAATTCTTACAATCTGATCAATTGATGTTTGTAACTCAGCATAATTAATTGACAAAAATGTCAGTTTCCTTATTGGTATGGGTCCTAACAACTATTTCACAAATCCAATCCTCCAATCCTCTGGAACAGACTTTGGAGTGAGGCCCCAAGGGACTGGAGGGGAGAATGGAAATGAAAAAAATCGCTTTCCACCTTTTATTAATGCAACTATCCAAGCAGAGCTAATTCTGCTCAATAGATGCTCTCTCAAGAAAGGGCAAAGCCTTATTTATTGATTTATTTGGAATCCAAATGCAATGTTTAATGCACAGCTCTGCATTTACACTTTTAACAACCATGTTTTTGTTTTTCTTTCCAGGCTGTTTCTTTGTCTGGAAATGTAATGTCTCCAAAGTAACAGCCCTCCTTTCTTCCTGTACAGGATTCAAGGTGGCTTACAAACATCCATGCACTTACAGATCTGCAGAGAAGGCCATTGTAGGCATATAATAAAAACTGTGTACTATTAGTAAACCTGCCACTTTAAAGTTACAGACCTTAATGCCTGCTTAGCTTAGGAGCAAGCTCCACTGAACTCAGTCAGGCTTATTTCTGAGTACAGACATGGGTAGACTAACTGTAAATTCTTTGAGAAGCAAACTGAGGATAATCATCATAAATGTGTCACCTATTCTAGCACTATCACTAGGAAGCAGGAAGCCTTAGGTAATTACTGAGATCACAGGTGGGCAACTGCTGGGCCAAATTTCACAAATGGACCCCACCTGTAGGTCACAGCGCACTTTGTGGTCCAACATGGAAATCCACTGGGTGTCCCTGGGCAAATAACACTCTCTCGGCTGCAAAGAATGGCAATGGCAACCCCCCTCTGAAGAAACTTGTCAAGAAAACCCCATGATAGATTTGCCTTAGGGTCACTATAAGTTGGAAACAACTTGAAGGCAAACACCACCTGCATGCACATATATGTATTACTCAGAAATGTTGTCCTCCCAACACTGAAAGACTCACCTGGTGGACTTCCATGTCCAGCTGCAGCTGTAGCAATAGCAAAGGCAGAGGCAGGAGAAACGGAATAATGGCTGTTGTCAGTCGCCTGTACTACAAAGAAAAATAAATAAATAAATTATAAGCAACTGTGTTTGCATACACATTGAAAATATATTGTTTAAGGCATGCACACATGTGTGTGTCTATGTACGTATATATGGGGATGTGTGTATAATAACCACAGCAGAAATACAGAAATTCAACCTAGACAGTTAAAAAATCGAAATAAAGAGTTCCCGTACCTGGGAGCAAATATTAATCAGAATAGTGCATTCAGTCAAGAAATAAGAAGACTAGGAATGGTAAAGCCAGCTATGAAAGAACTAGAAAAGATCCTAAAGAGTAAAGATACATGTGAGGACAAAAGTTAGAATTATCCAAGCCATTTCCCATTGTATGTAAGGATGCGAGAGCTGGACAGTAAAGAAAGCTGATAGGAAGAACATCAATTTATTTGAGATGTGGTGCTAGAGGAGAGTGCTGAGTATACTGTGAACAGCCAAAAAGACAAACAAATGGGTCCTGGAACAGATCAAGTCTGATATCTGCTTGGAAACCAAGATGATCAAATTGAGGGTGTCGTACTTTGGCCACACAATGAGGGGGCATGAGTCATTAGAAAAGACAATTATGCTAGGAAAGGCAGCGGATATTAGAAAGAGAGGAAGACCACACACCAGATGGATAGACTCAATCAGGGAGGGTACAGACATGAATTTGCTGGACCTAAGCAGAGCAGTGGAGGATAGGGGATCTTGGAAATATCTCATTTGCAGGAGTCAGCTCGAGAGTAATTAACAACAATTATATGCATACTTTCTTGATGTGAACATATTGTAAAGAAAATAATTGTAATTGTAACAAACTGATTTTCAAAAAATATATATATTATCAACTTAATAAGAAATATATATTTTAGCTCTGGAACCCTCTTTTCATTAATTAAATGTTGCTCATTCTTTAGAGAGTCTTTCCAAACCCTTCTTCCTTGATAAAAAAAGAACACCCTTTTGACATCTATGTGTTTTCAATCATTTGTGCACTGGGCAATAGTAGGTAAATAAAGCACCTGCATCAGCTAGTTCCAAACATATCCCCTATATCAAGTATAACCTGTATTTTATCTCATATACAGGCACAACTTGCTTTTAGGTGCTTCATTTTAGAATGCTTCAGTAATACAGAGCTTTTAAACTACAGTACAGTCATGTTTATTCTCATTTTCAGTAACTGTCTTGCTCTTAAGGAGATTTTGGCAGTGATATGTATATCAGCTGACTCCAAGCTGAACTGAGCAAGTCAGTTAGCACCATTTTGTTTCCCGTGCTCAGTCTGTAAATATGTTTTTAATCTTTTATATGCATAGCTTTACTTCGGCGATCATGAATTTAACTCACTGTATTAGTGAGCTATGCCTATATACATATTCAAGAAACTTTGAATATGAATAGGATTGCACAGATAAACCCAATACAAAGTGTTATTTTCCCAAGTGATGATTATTTTTAAATGAAAATGGATGACTGAGAATTAGGGGTGGAGGAGGAACTAGAAATCTTAAAGAGTCACACTTCTGTTTTATAGCTCCTGCTATGGTTCTACAGTTTCTCAAAAATCTGATTGCAGGAGAGATATGAACATTCTGGTTTGGATGTTACTAAAAGATGCAGGAAGGTGTAAGCTCTTTTATCACAGCCAAAGTATTCAGGATCAAGTTGCTAGTATCTTGCATTTTTAAAGCATCTTGTGATGGAGCAGAGGATATGTTGGAGTTCTACCAAAAGAATTTCAGTTCCTAGTTAAACAGTTTGTTCACATCCTGTAATGGGTAATTGGGATACCATCTGTAGATTTTCTGTTCCACGCATGAGGGAGCAAATGGATTCTCTCCTCCCCCACCCCCCCCACTAACAATAATAGATATTACAGCTCATATTGCTTACACAGTACCCAATATGTGCCTTCAACTTGGTGCATGCAAATCTGTCAGTAGCAAGACTCAAGTCAATATTTTTCTTGAACAAATGTACATCTTGTTCAAAATATTGCAGAACATTTCATCACACCTTAATGCAAATATGCTTTTCTATTATTGCTCATATGCTTATAATCTGGAATGGTGTTAGTCACATTTTCCTTTTTTTATATTCTCTGTGATGAACAGAAATATAAAATAAAGAAATTACTTAAAGGGTTAATATTACAAGATATTTTTTAAACACCCTAAATCTGTTTCTAATTCAAGACAATGACTGCAATCCAGGATCAAATCAGATCCCTAAGTCATACTGAAGCCGCTTACACTCATAGAATGTGTACTGCTTTAAACCTTTTTTAAAAAATCTTACCCCCTGATTGCCGATAACGCAAATGTCTTGGAGTTGAAGGAGATCTGCACGGGGAGAGCTCAGGAGTATCCACAGTTGAGGCACTTTCTGGGATTGTACGGTCCACTGATACAGACTCCAAGACCGCTGCTTTAAAGAGTATGCATTTTAATATCAAAATATCAAATGGTCTGAAAATTCATGATGCAACTGCAAGATGCTTCATGTATCTTTAACTCCTAAACTCTGACTTTGAAAGTTTCTCTTTCAGTGTGCAGATTCTGTACCAAACAGATGCATCTTTAAAAGACTAAAACTATCTCTTTACAACAAAATACAGTAATGTATTCAGTTTCCTAAGAAAGCATTGGTAGTCCCCTAAAACAAATGAAGATCAAACTTTATCACATAGCTTCAACAAGTCCCAGTTCTAACATCAGTTTTCACATCATGGATCAAGGAAATTTTTTATACTATTGGCCAGATACAACAGGTCTTTCAATACAAATTAAATCTTTCCTGTTATCTTTAGTGTTGATCATACTATGCATAAAATAAGATGGTTCCACTTCCACAGTCTTCATAAATAAACATAACAAACCCATTTTTATGGGACAATGTATGCACATCAAATATCCTCATGTTTACCATACTGACACTTGATTTTGTCAATAAAGGTTTGAAATGACTGTTCATGGAAATTTGATATATAATTAAGATTATCCTGCTACAGCTGCTTATATAAATTTATCATGGTTGAAAAAATATTGGATTACTTAACAGTACTCCAGAACATAATCACGACAGTTTTTAAATTATTTTTGAAAATTGGAAACATAATTTTAAAATAACATGGGGTGGACTATCAATTGTGAAGGTAGCAATCACATTATCTTTCATCTTTTTTGTGGGTTTTTCGGGCAATGTGGTCATGTTCTAGAAGAGTTTCTTCCTGATGTTTCGCCGGCATCTTCAGAGAATGCTTATCTGGAAAAAGTTGGGTGTATATATACTGTGTGAGCCTGGGAATGCAGGAGTGATTTGCATGTGTATGTTCTGTGCTGATGGCCGACCTGAGGCTGGGAGGCTAATGCAAAAGAAGATTAGTGTCTGCTAATTGGTGATCATTATCTGCTGGGAAAGCCCCTGACTCTGAATGGTTTCCCATTTGCATTTGCTGAGTCCTTATTTTGCTATTCCTCAGGACTGGTAGCCAAATTTTGTTCACTTTAAGGGTTTCTTCTTTCCGGTTGAAATTATCCAGATGTTTGTGGATTTCAATGGCTTCCCTGTGCATCCTGACATGGTAGTGGTTGGCATGGTCCAGAATTTCAGTGTTTTCAAACAGTATTTTATGCCCAGGATGGTTTGTGGCATGTTCTGCTACTGCTGATTTTTCTGGCTGGCCCAGTCTGCAGTGTCTCTTGTGTTTCTTGGTTCTTGTTTGCACACTGCATTTGGTGGTCCCTATGTAGACTTGTCCGCAGTTGCATGGTATGCGGTAAACTCCTGCGGCTGTGAGAGGGTCTCTCTGGTCCTTGGCTGAGCGAAGCATTTGCTGGATTTTCTTCGTCAGTTTGTAAACCATTTGAAGGTTGTGCTTCCTCCCCACTTTGCCTATTCTGTCTGTGACTCCTTTGATGTATGGTAAAAATACCTTCCCTTTGGGTGGCTGCTTGTCTTCTCTGGGTTTTCCTGGGCCTGGCAGCCCTTCTGATGTCTGAGCTAGAATAACCATTAGCCTGTAGAGCCCGGTCACTCCTGCAATCCCAGGCTCACACAGTATATATATATACTCACTCTTTCCAGGCAAGCATTCTCTGAAGATGCCAGCCACAGATGCTGGCAAAACATCAGGAAGAAACTCTTCTAGAATATGGCCACATAGCCCAAAAAACCCACAAAAAACTATGGATGCCGGCCATGGAAGCCTTCGACTTCACATATCTTTCATCTGTTTAAACAAAATATAAGTCACACGATCAAAGCTGAAGATAGAAAAACAACAAGTAAGCAATTAGAATTACAAATCTGTCTACTAAAAAAAAGCACACGAGACTTTATTGGTTAAAAGTGCTGCTTTTGCAATAAAGGTAAAAAGAGAATGGGATCTGCTTGTGAAAGGATTTGACACAATCACTATGTCTCTGACAGCAACAAAAGTGGGAACTGGTAGCATCCATGCCAGTAGACTGGTGAAATCTGCTCTGTGCCTTACTCTGAGCTTCAAAGCAACTATCCAAGGTGATGAACCTCACCCCTAAAATATGTTCAGCACAGTGGATTCATTTCCCAAATGACATGGAAGCCACCAGCCCCTGTTGTCTGCATACTGCTTAAAATAAAAATAGCAGCATCTGTTAAATCTGATCTTGTTCTTTCTTTCTTCTCACACGCCCTGTCTATGGCAAAACAAAATTATTACAAATAATTGATTTCCGCCAATGAGAGGCACCCGCACCGTTTGTTCTCCACCTTCAACACTTTGCTTAAACCTCCCTCTCCTCCTTTCTCTTCATCATTCTCTCCTAATGACTTCGCTAATTACTTCATCTCAAAGATTACCACCATTTGCTCTGAGATAGTCCCACCCATTCTTCTTCTGTTCATAATCTTCTATCACCCTCGCCTAAAAAACTTTCTGTGTTTCCTCCTGCTTCTTTGGATGAACTCTTCCAAACCTGCAACTTGCTCTCTTGATGCAATTCCTATTCGTCTTCTAATTTCTATAGCTCCCTCTTTTCTGCCCTCGCTTCTCCATATCTTCAATCTCTCTCTCTCTCTACAGGCTCCTTCCCTTCAGATTTCAAACATGCTCTCATTTCCCCAATTCTGAAAAAAAACTTCTCTTGACCCCTCCTCTTTGTCTAGCTATCGTCCGATTTCTCTTCTTCCCTTTCTTTCTAAGGTTTTGGAACGGGTTGTTAATTCTCGCTGTCTTGAGTTTCTTGAAGCCAACTCCATTCTCGATCCCTTTCAGTCTGGTTTCCGCCCACGGCATTCTACAGAGACAGCTCTCACTAAGATCTTCAATGACCTTTTACAAGCCAAGGCTAATGGCCTTTACTCTGTTTTCATCCTTCTTGATTTGTCTGCAGCCTTTGACACTGTTGATTACTGTTTTCTAGTTGATATACTTTCTGACCTTGGGTTCTCAGACTCTGTTCTCAACTGGTTTAGATCTTATTTGTCAGACAGATCTTTTGCAGTAGTCACAGGCGGTCAGACTTTTTCTCTTGTTCTCTTATCTGTTGGAGTTCCCCAGGGCTCTGTTCTGGGTCCCCTTCTGTTTTCTCTCTACACACTGTCCTTAGGTAAACTCATTAGCTCTTTTGGTTTTTCCTACCATCTGTATGCCAATGACACCCAGTTGTATCTTCCCATCCCTGACCTTTCTCCAAGGTTTGAACAGCAAGTCTCGTCTTGTCTCACAGCTGTCTCGCAGTGGATGTGCCATCGGCGATTGAAGCTCAACACGTCCAAGACAGAGCTTCTTGTCTTTCCTCCTAAGTCCACCCTTCAACACTCCTTTTCTGTCTCTGTGGACAACATTTCTATTCAACCAGTCCAGCAAGCCCGTAGTCTTGGTTTTATCTTTGATTCTTCTCTGTCGTGTATCCCCCAGATCCAGACCACACCCAAGGCTTGTAGATTCTTTTTATACAATATTGCCAAAATCTGACCATATCTCTCCGCCTCTACTGCCAAGATCCTGGTCCATGCCCTAGTGGTATCACGACTTGATTTCTGTAACATCCTCCTGGCTGGGCTTCCTCTTTCTCACCTCCGTCCTTTAATCTCTGTCCAGCATTCAGCTGCACGCATTATCACATCCGCCCACCGCTCTGACCATATCTCTCCTTTGTTGGCATCCCTTCACTGGCTCCCCCTCCATTTCCGTATTCAGTATAAGCTCCTGCTGTGGACATCCTCCATGGGCTGGCCCCTCCTTATTTATCAGACCTTCTTTCTCCTCACCTTCCCACTAGGGCCCTCCGTTCTGGTAGTCAAGGTCTGCTGTCCCAGCCCAGGATTTCCTCTGCCCCATCCCGGATTCGCCCCTTTTCACTTGCTGCCCCTCACTCCTGGAACCTTCTTTCCCCCACAAGCAAGGGCCATCAGTTCCTTAACCAGCTTCAAAACGGAGTTGAAGACCATCCTGTTCAGAGAAGCGTTCCCAGGCATTGCGTGATTATCATTTGCTATTTGATTTTTTTCTTGTTGTTGCCTGTTTTATTGAACCATTTCCTGTATTGCTATGTATTTTATATGTATTATCCTATTATTTCTTAGATTGTACGCCATAGGCAGGCTTACTCTTACATATTTATTGTTTTATGTACAGCGCTGTGCAAATCTACAGCGCTAAACAAACAAATAAATAAATAATTGTCTCTAAAACTGTCCTATTAAAATGTTATCTTTGCCCGAAAACAGATGATGGTAAAGGGGTGGCCTAGTGCTGCTCCTCTGAGTGCTGGATCGGGACCGCACACTGCAGCCCCGATCCAGCATTTTCCAAGCACAAAAAGAAGCAGCAGAAAGACCCTCCTTTTTGCACCAGGTAAAAGGCATCTTTGCTGCTGTGACAGTGGTTTTTCCGTGTTTCAGTGGCGTGCGGTGTCTAAACACCACATTGCACTTAAATAAGTGATGTAAATTTCTTCTAACACCAGTGAATCTATGATAATGACTACATTCTTGATTTCACTACCATAAGATAATACAACCTAGCATTAAAAGTCTAACTATAGCAGCTATGCATAATTGCTATATGCTATATCTTTTTTTCTGAAAACAATTTCATTGGTATTTTCATGCCAGTTAAAACTTAGTAGCAATATATTACCAGTTATTACATAGATTTCAACCTTTTCTCTTACTCACTAGCAATATTTTTATTGACACTATTTCTTGAGCTTGTTGTTTTCTTAATGACTGGCTAATTACCTTTGCCATTATCATTAATTTCACTTTCAAAAGATCTCTTGTTAAACAATATATTGCAACAAATCCTTTTGTAAGACTATTAAATGTCTCATCAGGGATTTTTTAAGATGCTCTTTCTCAAAGGGATAATCGTTTCTTCTTCAGTCATGGCTGTGATCCTTTTCATTGAATTTGTCAGGTTTCTCACAGAAATTAAAAGAGTGACTACCAGAATAAAACTATATAGATAATGAGACTAACACCAGTTTTAATTAGTTGTAATTTCCAGACAGGAAGTTGTATACTGTATTTAACAATGGAAAACACACAGCTAAGAAAAAGACACAACTATCAAAATAATTTCTCAGCTTTATTGCTTAAATTGTGGAGATAAAGTATATCTCATACAGAGATCTGCAGGAGGACCTAAACCTTATATCTTAAGGACTACACTACATGTCTGCTCCTAATTAAGTGTATGCCACTAAAGTGTATGTAGTCACATCACTTAGGCAAATAGTTCGAATTTGTGCAAGAAAGAAAGAAAGAAAGAAAACACAAACACATCCATAACAGTTAACAGTTAATCATTCACCCCACTATCTATTTCCTCTTTATACTTGCAAGCATTAGATGATTATAGGTGGTAAACTGGTCCAATGGGTATTGCTCACATAAAACACAAGCATGCCTACCTCCTTTGGGTCAACCCATACCCCTTTCTGACAGCAATATCTCAGCATGGCCATGAATTGCCAGTATGCTACACAGCACAAAAGATGCATATATCAAAAATACCTCTTCGAAGGCTTCTTCTGAGTTTGTTGCAAAGCTCAATGCGTGGATTCTCTGAGTTGTCATCTGCAAAACCAGGATTTTGTTCTGGAGATGAAGGGCCTTTGCTCAGGTCCAGGGGTACTTTAGACAGTGTGGGTGGTGGTGATGTAGCAGGGCTGTATGTTGAGGTAGGACTGCTAGCAAGAGAGGAAGTAGATAGATCTAAAGCCCCTATTCTTGAATTTAGTGGAGAACTTAATGACAACTTTCTGGTTCTGACAGGTGAGGAAGTCCTAGAGAGTGAGAGAGGTGGAGGAGAAGAGAATTTGCGACAAAGGTGTGGTGATTTCGCATCAACCAAATGATCTCCTCTATTGTTTTGATTAGTAGCAAAAAATAATTCCAAAGATCTGGAAAAACAAAAACAAAAAGTATATAAATAATGTTGAAAAGTTCATGAAAGAGCTAATGGTAAGAGCTACACATAAGAGACTTTATAAAACGAATACAGTACATGATTCATTACAGATTGGAAAATGAAAGGGTCAAGGTCCAAAAAAACTATCATTTATGTTATGATTTGGCATGAAATGTCTGATCTGTACTGCTTTAGCAAAACATTTCTGAATGTTTATGCCCAAATGCTACCAGGAACATTTCTGCAATAGCATTAAGTTAGTGGCAAAAGAGGGTTGAATAATTGAGGACCAGTACAAATAACACAGTGACTTGTACAATAACCTTTCTCTTTCCACCTAACTAGTCCTAGAAACATATTTTCACAATATGTACCTGTTGTGAGTACTTGCAAAATAACAGATATTTTATAGGATTTGATTCCGCACTTGCCCATGAAACCCACTGGGTGATCTTGGACAAATCACATGCTCTCAGCCTCAGGGGAAGGCAATCGCAAACCTCTTAACAAATCTTGCCAAGAGAACCCCATGATAGGCTGGTTCTTAAGGCCGCTATAAGTCAGAAATTGAGAAGCCAGGCTAAGACTTTGCTCCTCTAGCAGGCATTTCAACTTTAATTTGTTGCTTTTATTATTAGTTCCATTGCTGCTTTTTAAAAATCCTAACCCTGAAATTGGCTGTTATTATTGTTTGCTTTATTATTTTATTGGTTGTTTTGGAGTTTTGTGCCCATAAAGAACTTTGGCAGTTGGGTGGCATATACAGTAAATCAATGAATGAATAAATTCATGCATCATATCCAACTAAGATTAACATCAGTTACTCTGGTTACACATGTACTGTACTATTCCCTCTCCCAGAACACCAGGCCAGCTTCACTGTCATCCTTTGGGACTCTGTTAAGGCATTTTCATCCTACCCAGTCTTCTAATGGTTTGGTATTTCATTACCTATCATCATTATTCTCTAGATATGCTGCCTTTCCATGGTAAAAACAAGGTTAAAGCACCTCACTTTGCAAAAAATATCCATATTGAAATACAACATTTTTTCAATAACACCAAGATTTAAATAATCATAAAACAGGGTACATATCTCACAAAAACAAAGATATACTAAGATTAAACATGTTTCACTGTAATAAACATACACAATTTTAAGTATATGAAAATGATCAGCTAGTTTAGTTAGATTGTACTGACTTTTTAAACACTGTTTTGAAGAATTGTTTTAAGATGTTATCTTAGATTTATGATAATTCTTAGTGTAAACCAGTTGATGATACCATAGCAAAGAATACTATCCATTGTAAGTAAAATTGTTGTCCAGTGCAGGTTCCAGATGATGACAGTTGATCTCATTAGAAAAGCAAGAATAGAAATGGACTCACCTAACAGGGATTGAAGTGAAAGGCCGTTTGTAAATATCTGACAGTTTCTCCAGTACAACTGCTGCAGTAGTAAATATGCGATAAGTATGTAGGAAAGTGTTAAGGAAATCAATACTGAGAAATCGCAAGTCTGTTAATCTTTCCAAAAGGCGTTCTACGCTTGCATAACGAATCTGGGGCACTTTGCAGGAATTTAATGTTTTGCTGAAGCAGATGTCAGTGTCATCTTTGTGAAGACGAGTATCAGATCTACATAATAAATTATTTTAAAAGACTTATTAAGTATTGCTTTAAAAGAGACATTTTGTTCTTAAAAACTGTGAACATTCTTTCAGATATTACTGCAACTATATGAAGAGCAATCTTGATTATATTCTTAGGGAGGCAATGGCTATACAATGAAAGTAATCATCTCTCTGATAAATGGAGAAGAGCCCCATAGGTTTCTTTAGGGCAGTGCTTCTCAATTATTTTCTGTCATGCCCCCCTAGGAAGAAGAAAACATTTCGCGCCCCCGCGCAACTGTAAATGGTATCATTTGTCTATAAAATTGTTATAAGTACACCTCTGCATAACAGAGCCTCGCGCCCCCCCTGGGGGGCCCTCCCCACTATTTGAGAAGCACTGCTTTAGGGCAGGGGTAGGCAACCTGCGGCCCGCGGGCCGGATGTGGCCCAGCGAGGCCTTGGGACCGGCCCCAGCCCGGTCCTGCCGCCGATTGCCGCCGGGACCTTTGGGGGGCAATTGTCTATAGAAGCCTCAAAAACATGCATTTATATTAACATTTTTTTAAAAATCAGCAAATTTTTTCATGTGTCCTCCATTTTTTTTAAAAAAGTGTCTTCCATTTGAAAATTTTGTCCTACATTTGTCCTGGTTTATTTATATATTTAATTTTTAAAACAAATTATTTAATTATTTATTTTTTGGCTTCGGCCCCCAGTTGTTTGAGGGACAGCAACCCGGCCCCCGGCTCAAAAAGGTTGCCTACCCCTGCTTTAGGGGAACCAAAAATGTTTTTGTAACATTCCTCAAACCACCAGGGTCTTTGTAATAAGGATTAATGTGGCCCATCACTTTCCTGTTTCTCCACTAGTGCCATATGTGTGCCATTTGGAAATCAGTCATTCCCAACTTTTTCCTGAGTACTCCAGCTATGTAGGGAAGCAGGTTTCCTAAAAGGTTTCCTATGCCAGCTCACATAGGTTTATCAGTTTGTCCCCAACAAAGGGATACTGATTCTCAAAACATGTTGAATGATATTTAATAATGTACAGATGCACACTCAAAACTACATCTCTCTTTTTTATTTTCTTTGTTTCTAGTGCATCTCCACAAGTAGGCATCTGTTGGAAGTGGGGGCCAGTTTTCATCCCTGCACACTCATGGGCCACGCTAACCTATTTTTCCATCTTACATGATGTAATGTTTTTGAAATTTGGGGGAGATCTGTGGACTTGGGCAATATTGTAGGGGCTTGTGATGGCACACTTCCCCCACCTTGCTCTATCACAATAACATCAATTTTGAGATGTCTGAGAAATCTTAGAAAAGTATATATTAAACAGTATGTTCATTGAATACATAGTTTGCTATAATGTTTTAGAAAAGAAAATCAGTAGCCATTGCAGTATATAAAACTTGGAGAAAAATCAATGCAGACACAAAAATAACATGTCATTTTCTCTATGAAACAGAGTATCCTATAAAAGGAAAAGGAAAACCTGACTTCATCCCCTAATTTTGTATCTGAATAAAAACACAACAAGTCTGAGTCTACATTATGCCTACATCAAAACTTTGTCACACTTACTTGATCATATGTGGCACAGTGACTTTGGAGTTTTCTTCAAATACTATGGTCATTAAACCATTGCACCGTATATTGTCAACACACTGCAAAGGTTAATAATGAAAAACAGCATTACAGAAGCACATTTCCCCCAGAATCAGAAATACCTGCAAACTTAGAAACCATACATTTTATACTCACAGGAAATGAAAAGACAACTGGAATAAATTTTAATGTTACCTAGGGAACAGAAAATACAGTGGACTGAACTGCAGGATAGGTTCAGTGAACGCTGTGTATAGATTCAAACTAGAGGAGTCATAGCAATTGACTATACTGTTCCAAGGTATTTTTGATCAACTTCTGAACAAGTTTCAAAGTATAATGCAATTCCTTTATAAGTAGCAATTGCTTCAATTACTATTGGGAAGAAATCAATGTAGACTTCTATAATAAGTTGTAGATAAAGCCTTCCATAGGATACTACTGATATGGGAGACAGTTAGTTTGTCTGCAATGATTCCAGAAAGAAGAAAAACAAATTCATCAGGCACACAACACAGTCAAGCAAATCCTAGACTACAGAGACCCATGCATAGCCTCCTGACATCTGTCTAGCCACTGAGCTAGATCTGTTATTTCAACATGAGGGTGGAAGAAATGCTGGGCAGCCGCAGTAAGAGATAAATGGAACCATCATTTTAATCCTTTTCCTAGTATCCTCCATATAGTCTCCCTTTGGAGTAACAATACATCAGGGACACTAGAAAGGGATTAAATAGATTGCTCCCTTGTTTACTGTAGCCATTCAAAGCTCTTCTTGGCACAAAGCAGGGTGAGGGGAGGGCTATCTGGCTCAGATATGCAGGCAGCTGCATTGGACTATGTTGATCCCTTTAGAAATGCTTTTTGTTAGTAAGTGTAGAAGTAAGTGTAGAAGGTGTGAGTAAGTAGTTATTGGGAAGGGGAGAGGAGAGGAAGTCGGATACAATGGAGGAGATAGAGATGGAGAGGATAGAGAGGATAGGGAAGAGAATATTATTGAATGAGAAAGATGAGAGATAGGCTATATGAAGAAGCAAGAAATAGATGGTTTGATAGGTAGAATGAGGAAGATATGAGAAAACAAAAGTAATGAGGATTTGTATGAATTTGTATTGTAAACTGGTGTAAATGGTTGTGAATATGTTATATGTTATTATTTGTTTGTGTTTTTGCTTTCTAATGTTTTTTTTCTTTCTCTTTTATATGTGAATATGTTCTTTTTTAATAATAAAAATTAAAAAAAAAAGAAATGCTTTTTGTTCAGTGCTGTTGTTTGAAGATGAAAAGAAAAGTGAATAGCTCCAAAGCAAAAGGGTCATCTGTTTAAATTGAGTATCCTTGACATATTGTCGCTTTGGGGTGTCACTCATTACTCATTACTTAGATACTCAAGGTATCTAAAATAATGTCTCCCCCTTGGTGCCACCTATACCGTCACTGCTTTCTTTGCCCTCTTTCCTGGTAGATCCCATTAGAATCGAACCCCTTGGGGCATCACAGAAACTTTAACCATGGATACTTCAAAATCTGGAACCATCCCAGGAATCCAATGAAAATATAGTATCAAAATACTATCTGTAAAACCATAAAATTTGTTATGTGCCTTCAAGTCAATTCCAGTTTATGGAAATGCTGTCATAGAGCTTTGTTGGCAAGATTTATTCAGAGGAGGTTTGGCATTGACTCCCTATTAGGCTGAGAGAGTATGATTGGCCCAAGATCACCTCGTAGGTTTTCATGGCTAAGTAGGGCTTTGAAGCCTGGTCTCCCACAGTGTGAGTCCAGCATTTGAACCACTATGCCATGCTGACTCTGTAAAATCTTATAATAAAGAGTAGCAAAACCAACCAAATCACCATTCAGCTATGATGCGATCACCAGGAGGCCTTAGGTCTGCTTTTTTTCTTTCATTCTAGCTTGTCAGGCCCACTATTTCTTCACATATTCATAAGGTTAAGGTTCAGAAAGGAACAATCTCATCTTGCAAACCTTCCAGGGAAACAATGTACTTATTTGTGAAGTTGAAGGCTTTCATGGCCGGCATTCTTAGTTTTTAGTGGGTTTTTTCAGGCTATGTGCACATGTTCTAGAAGAGTTTCTTCCTGACGTTTCATCTGAAGATGCCAGCCACAGATGCTGGTGAAACATCAGGAATAAACTCTTCTAGAACATGGCCACATAGCCCAAAAAAACCACCAAAAATATTGTACTTATTCATCAGATAGATGCAAAGTTCAGAGAGTTGATGGAATAGCAGGCAAGCTTATAGACAGGGTTTGGAAAAATTACTTTCAGCTACAACTCCCAGAATCAGTGGCATCACTAGGGGTGTGTGGAGGTACATACTCACCAGTTGATACTGATTCAGACTTTCCTACCGCTGTGCCCTCCTGTTGTTTTGTAGCAATGGCAGAGGCCTCCTCACCAGAAGACCTCCACCACCGCAGCAAAGGAGAGGGCCCAGCACACCCTTTTGGCCACTCCTTCCCAGAAGCCCACACACACACACCAGGGGTGGGGATGCCACTGCCCCGAATCCTTGGCTGGAAAGTCTGGGAAATTCTGGGATTTGTCATCCAAAGAACTAATTTTCTGAAGTAACGCTTTTGGGAAAGAATTTATATCCATGGGAAAGAATTTATATGTTTATAATGCTTTTGGGAAATAATTTATATCCATGGGAGATAAACATAATTTTGAAATACCTGTAACATGTGATCACAATCAGTATCCATTTTTAAAAAGTAACGATCATTGCCACATATCTACAATATGGGATGACAACCAGTAGTGACTTTTTAAAGAAAATGGAAAAATAGGAATTAAACTATGAAGTCCTGCCTTAAAGACTGAATGTCTATGAGGCTCTTAAACGCATTCAGTTTTTGCTCCTTTATGAATATTAATATTTCATATATATGTTTGGATGGTAGATGCATAACTAAAATCAAACTAAAATATTTTTAATGTGACAAATATATGTATGTGTGTATATATTTAAGAACCATTTCCAAGTTATTCTCTCATCAAATTTGGTAGAGAACAAGATCTGTGTGTCTCTGTGCCAAAAGGAATTTCACCCTTTAGTTTTAGCCCCACTAATTAATCAGAGGCAAATTTTAATATGTGGTTAAAGCTTTAGTTGATTTATGTACCAATTAAAAAGATTAAATGATGCAGCCCTAATCATATTACCAAAGCTGGGCAGGGGGGGATAAATGCCCTCTCGTTTGCTTTTGGTTATTTCTCAAGCAGCTTACTGATTCCAAATGAACAGTTCTAGAATATGTAATGCGAGGTTTTCAACCTTAACCTTAAGAAAATTTTGCTAAATCTAATTGATTCTCTATGCAAGAACAGTTTTTCATGAAATTTGCTGCTGGTATTTCTCTTAGGAGGAGGCATAGTCTGCACCACATCTATAAACTTTTCCTACTTCACTTTCTAATATGCCTATACACAATCACTTATGCCACTGAAGAGCTATGAATATGTGTGTGTGTGTGTGTTTCTGTCTGTCTTCATACATGGGTGTGCACACACACACAGTTGATACATCCTAATCTTGCATTGGGCCTCTTTCTGACTACTCTTTCTTTTTTCCTATATATATATATATTACTTATTGGTGTTATTTCATTAAAATTGGATTAACACTAGCAAAATCATACCGATTATTTAGTATTGTGTGTAGACTCAAGCACACACATATTTTTCCATTAGCAAAAGTGAAAGGCTTGAACCCCAGAATCTCTCCATTCCATATTTAGGAAAACTGATCACTTTTCAGTTCTTCTTTCAATCTCCCCCCTATTTGCTTCAATATTCTTCTATAAATGTACTAGAAGCTATTCTAGTACAGAGGAGGACAAATGTACAGTAACTGTGCAGAATCAACACTCATTCCTTTTCAAAAAGCAGAATATGAATTGTGGGAAAGAAAAGCATGTACGATCTGCAGAATATTATGCATGGATTGTGTGCTAGCTGAGATGCAAAGAAGACTGAAATAAGTTCCACACAACCACAGGGGTTTGCGGCTTCTCTTTTCTTATCAACAGTCAGTACACTGGCAAACTATTGAAGAACTGAAGTAAATTCTGTTTTGTTTCTATCACACTCTTCTTCCAAGGATCTCAGAAAAACACACAGGGATTTTCATTTCATCCCACCCACCATATTCTTTTTCTTGTTACATCTATGTCCTGTAACTGATTAGTGACTGGCTCAAAATAATCCAATAAACTGCACAGCTGAATAAGGTTTTAAACTTGGATTCCCCAAATTGTAATCCAATGCTCTAATTATTAAACTATAATTAAAATAATGATTAAATTCTGTATTCTTAGTCAAGGTGAGCAGTCTGGCTCTCTATATGTTCTTGGATTATAACTTCCACTATAGCATATGGCCAATCGTCAAGAATTATGGGAGTTGTAGTTTATCACCATCAAGAGGACAATATATTCCATACCGCTGCTCCAGATCTACAAGAAAATTATGCTGTAACAAAATTTTGTTAATAGTGCCTAAAATATTATACTACTTATGTTACAAGAGGACTTTAACTTGCCATATAAACCACACAGTTGCCAAAAAAAGTTCATTACCTGACTAATGTCACTCGTCCATGCTGCTTTTTCTTGTCGTGAAGGAGCTAACAGGACAACTGTAAAAGGAGGTGCATCTGCTGGTTCTACCACGATCTTGAAGTCAAGGTGTCCAAATACTTGCCCGGAACCTTTTGCTTCATAATTGTGAAGGAGAATTAATCAGTTATGGACTGGCAGTTGGAGCTGAAGGGTCATCATCCAGAAATAATAATAAAAATACTATACTTCACAAGTATGCATTCAATATAGCCAAAATCTAAATTAGGGCTGGGCAAATAGGTCCAGAGGCCAATTTTCTGAGGAGCACATGGGCTGAAAAAAATACTTCCCAAAAGGTGGTGGCTGGGAGCTACCATGGTTACTTTTTTATGTTAAATAGGCAGGCATTCCTACAACCCATTTAAAAGGTAAACTGCCATTCCTTGAGGATCCCAGAAAATATATTGATTTCAAAACTTTTAATAATTTGTTTTCAGCTACCGTTTTCAGCCTACAGCAATAAGTAGCTTCAAGCAGGGAGAACTGCTTGCCAAATTTATGTGACGCAAGATAAATATCAGTGTACTGCGACAAGAGAGCTGTACATTTTTAAATGCTAGAAGACACAGATACTACAATATCTATAATGAAAAGCATATAGGGGGATATTAAAACCAGGGCCAGAAAAGTACAAGGTGTTTAACCAACTTGAATACTTTTATTGGGCCAACTACAAAGCATAAAATATATTATGCAAGCTTCCAAAGATTCATTGGCTCCTTCATCAGATATTAAAAATCATAAAGGAGAAAAATTGTGATGTTAGAGTCACAGGCCAACATTCAGAAATATTTACTGCATGGAATGGGAAACTCTTCCCACTGAGCCTATTCCAGCTTACAGCAACTGAGCCAATGACTACAAACACTGGTTGAAAATGGCTGGGTTTGCTCCTCTCGCCTCTTCCTCTAACAGGAAAAACGGAGGATCAGAGACTGGAAAAGATCCTTTTTTGGACTATATCTCCTAGAATTCTCCACCCTTTATGGCTACAAAATTCTAAGAATTATAGTACAAAACAGGGAGAGGAAGAAGAGTAAAGCTCACTGCTCTCTGACAAAATCTACATGTGACAAATGAGCCTCTTTCACTACTTCAGCCATTTTCTTGCATGGGGAGAGGAGAGGTAAAGCCAGCAGCTGGCTGTAGTGCTGGAAGGAAGCAAGATGTTGTTTCTTGATACTGTATCTTATGGGCTGTGGAGGCTATGTAGTGGGACAGAAATTGGAATTCATCTCCCCTGTCAGATTGCCCAGTCCTTTTCTGAACAAGTTATGCAAGAGGAGAGTCAACCTACTCCAAATGCATCACAACTCCTTTTCCTTTTATTGGAATCTGTACCAGAGGCACTACCCATGGTTTATGTTAATATATACTATGCAGGAAAAAGATAAACATTAATTTTTTTAAAAAAATTATGTAAACATTAAAATATATTAAACAGTTTGATATAACTTACAATCGTCATCATTCATATCAGTTTCCTCAATTAGCGTGCATTCTATTAGCGAAAGAACACCTCCTGCCTAGGGAAACAAATTATACTTTTTCAGAAATCTATTTTTCCATCTCTCCTAACTTAACATTATGCAAAACTATGCAGTTTAATGTTACAAGGACTCATAGAAAGGATTATTCCAAAACTTAGATGTGTTTCCAAGAATCAAGTAGATTATTAATGCCAGCAAAATAAAAGTATGTTAAAATGTATAATTTCTGTAGCTAATTAAAATCACTCTGTAATGTAATATCCCAGTACAAATGAAATCTATTTTATTAATAGGAATAATAACATAGTAACTTATCTATACCAGGTCAGCGGCTGAACAGGAGAAAAAATTAGATAAAATAAAGAGTACATCCAAAGTTGTCTAAATATGGTCCAAATTTCAGAAATATATTACAACCTAAAATTATACTAGAAATGTCTAAACTCTTAAGGCTGCAATCCTATATATAAACTTACCTGGGACTAAGCCTTATTTAACATACTTGGACTTACTTTTCAGTAAACATGCAAAAGGCCGCAATGTTAATAACCTATGTCAAAAAAGAAGGCTTAGCATTCCAGATGAGGAGTGACCCACAGGCCATTCGAGGCCTGTTGACTAAAAGTTCCCCATATCCCTGTTTGTAAATATATCAAAAGCCTGAGGTTCTTCAGAGGAGGAACTTAGCTTTTGAATGACGAAGTTCTAAAAGAAGGGTAGGGAATCTCTTTCAGCTTGGTGGCCAATTTCACTTTAGAAGCTCAGTAAAGCCAAAGTTAAAAGGCTAGGACCAAAAACACCAGCATATTTTAGGTTTAAGCTTTTAGATCAAGTAACTAAATGTTAGAAGAGGAATTTCAGCCTCTCTCATGAGGAACCCCTACCATCCCAGACTAGGAAACCACTAGGGCAGTGCATCTCAAATGTGGTTGTCCATGAATCATTGCCAGTCCAGGGGCTGCTGATTGGCAGCAACATTTCAAGAAAGAAAGAAACCACTGTAGCCAATGGAAACAAATATGGTGCTGATTCTTGCCACTTGGAGAAAGAAACACTGCTGATCCTACACATCATATGCCTTGAGAAGCACTGCATTAAATAATGGTATAATGAAGCAGTGTCATGACTAGCATATTTGACACACAGAGCAAATAGAGAGGGGGTGCACATCAGCTCTTCTACCTCCTTACCAAAATAACATGGAAGGGCTCACAATTGGAGAAACAGAAAGAGAGGAGGAATCGAGGAATTTGGGATCTATCATCAGGAGACAGCACTACTGTGCAAGGCCAAGAACGGAGAGAGCAAGAAAGACCTCTGCCTATGACAGCAAGTGTCACTGCCACCCTCTGAATGGAGGGTGTAAAAGAGGGTCTCAAAATGGAAGCTGAGAAACATTGGGGTGTGAGAAAAGAGGAAGAAGCCCCTCATGTGGGGCTTCTTCTGGAACTGATTAATAGGAAGGAGGAGCAAAGATTCTGGCAGGAGGGGGTGCCCAGCTCCAAGAATATAAAGGGGAAAGGAATTAGGGGTGCCTGCCTCCATTCTTCTCTTTCCCCCCAAAAAAGGAAGAATGTTCGCTCAACCCAACCCACCTTGTTTTACTTCCTCTCTATAACAGTGGGAGTTGCCTGTGCCAGGAAGTGAGGCGAGGTGTAAATGTTCTGAGAAAGGCCAAGGATAGTGGCTGCCTATGCTCAGCGCCTCCTTCCAGGTACCACTGAGAGGTGGAAAAGGAAGAAGGAGTCACTGCATTCGCCAGCCACATTCAGACAATGCACCTCTTACTGCCTGCTCCCAGGGCAAGCTGTCCCCACTGCCCCACACTTGCTTTACCAGTCTCATGAAGAAGAGGGTGTAGCCACCTGGGAAATCCCTGAGGGAGCTGGATTCAACTCTTGAATCTACCCCTACTGCAAAGAGTGCCCTCAGGGACCAGAATCAAATACACTGGTGCCTCGGGATACGAAATGATCAGGTTACGAAATTTCCGGGATACGAAAAAGTTGGATTGGCAAAAACTGTTTCGGGTTACGAAATATTTTTCGGGTTACGAAATTCATTTCGGCGCAAAATTCAAATGCAAAGTGCAGCTATAGGCTTTCCAGTGCTAACGGAAAGCCTTTTCGGGTTATGAAATTTTCGGGTTACGAAAGGAATGGCGGAACGAATTAATTTCGTAACCCGAGGCACCAGTGTAGTATTATTCTGCTGATAGAAATAAGTCTATCAACAGAACCATGAGAGGAAGCATTTCCCTCCCTTACGGCCTTGTACAAGCCTTCAAACACTGGTAAGAGCAGACAGGAAAATTCTCCAGAACCAATTTTCAGGCAAGTAATAGGGTTACTGGAAGGAAGAGAGAAGTTGTTTTGTGCCAGCAGAAACATGGTACCACAAAGTTGGATTTAACCTAAGCAACACACAGAATTTGAATAGAAACTAACTCTGAGACCCACTATCCATGTAAATTTATAGAAACTAACACTGAACTTTCTAGTCAACACCTAGTATTCATGATGGCCAGGTATTAACCTCAGTACCAAAAGCACTGTATTTCTACCAGTTCCCAAGAAGTACGAATGGCTTTCCACAGGAATTTTGTTGGCCACTGCAGGAATAAAATGCTGGAGTACAGAGGTCTTTGGGGTGATCTAGCATAGCTCTTCAAGGCTGCATCCTATCACCCTACCTATTCAACTTATATGCAGAACATTTTGTAAGGAAAGCAGGCTTGTGCATGGAAGAGGAAGGTGTGAAATTAGGAGGAAGAAATATCAACAATCTGAGATATGCTGATGACACCATATACTAGCAGAGAACCTCACAGACCTGGTACACTACTAAGGAAGATCAAAGAAGAAAGTGCAAAGGCAGGATTACTGCTGAACAAAACAAAAATAACAACCACAGAGAACGTACACACATTCAAACTAGACAATGAGAAAATAGAAATAGTAAAAGAGTTCTTGTATCTGGAATCAAACATTGATCAGAATGTGGACTGCAGCCAGGAAATCAGAAGAAGAATGGGAAGGGTGGCTATGAAAGAACTAGAAAAGATCCTAAAATGCAAAGACATATAACTCAGCACAAAAGTCAGAATCATATAAGCCATTGTATTCCCTATTATGTATGGATGTGAGAGCTGGACAGTCAAGAAAGAAGATAAAAGGAAAATCAACTCATTTGAGATGTGGTGCTGGAGAAGAGTGCTAAGGATCTCATGTAAAGCCAACAAACAAATGGGATCAAGCTAGAAATATCCCTAAAAGCCAAGATGACAAAACTTAGACTGTCATACTTTGGCCATATCATGAGAAGGCATGAATTGTTGGAAAAGACAATAATGTTAGGGAGGGTGGAGGGAAGTAGAAAGAGAGGAAGGCCACATGCTAGTGGTTCTCAACCTTCCTAATGGCACGACCCTTTAACACAGTTCCTCATGTTGTGGTGACCTCCAACCATAAAATTATTTTCATTGCTACATGTAAATATGTGTTTTCTGATGGTCTTAGGTGACTCTCAGGAAAAGGGACCCAAAAGGGGTCCCGACCCACAGGTTGGGAACCAGTGATGGATGGATTTTATTAAAGATACCACGAATATGAGTTTGCTGGGCAGAGCAGTAGAGGACAGGGGGGTCCTGGAGATTTCTCATGCATAGGGTCTCCATGGGTCGAGATCGATGTGAAGGCAGTTAACAACAACAAGCATAGCTCTTATAGAAAGGTTCTTATACACTTGTGAACAACAAGCTGCTTCCCATTCTTGTTATTTAATAGGGAAGAGGTCTTTGTTAGAATGCTAAAGGTGCATTGCATATATTATCTCCCCTAAAGGAAGAACATGGGAATATATTGCTTAGGCTTCTTTCTTTGATTATTCTAAAAATCAAAATTAAAACATTCTGAGGGGAGAAACTGGAAATCATGTATTTTCCAAATATGAATATGCATATTAATTTTATATGTATTATCCTACTAGTGAGGCAGGCTAACTCCAACAGGCCTCCATGGAAGAAGATTAACCATCCATTATGAAGCCAAGCCCTCCCTCTAGTCCACCTGCCTTGGTCCAGGCCTTGGAGGTAGAGAGGAACTGCTGGACCTCATCCCCTTCCCCTCCACCACTCGCTTCTCCTTTTGTGTCATGTCTTTTTAGATTGTAAGCCTGAGGGCAGGGAACCGTCCAATTAAAAAGATTGTATGTACAGCGCTGTGTAAATTTACAGCGCTTTATAAATAAAGGTTAATAATAATAATAATAAATGTAATTTTAAATAAAAGCAAGCCTGCAAGCATCAAAAAGCTTTTTTCCTAAGCTTACGTTACATTGAATGGTTTCACACAGTATACATGAGAGATACAGTGCCTCTGTTACTGTTTTTTTTGCAATAAAAATATTCCTATAATATTTTACTAAGCAGATTTCAATTTTAAGCACAATTAGTTCAAAAACCTTAGCACCATCTTTAAATCCAGCCAATTTGCATATATTGAATGTTTCTAAAAGATTCTTGAGCATTACTTCAATGTCTCAATTTACTGCTCAAACCTTTATGTTAAAATTAAACTTCTGTATGATAACAGAAAGGTGTCATGGGAAACACCAGAAACTGAAGCTGTATGTTCTTCATTTCTCAATGCTAGTTGTAAATGTGAAAATGCTGTACCTTAAGTAGATGCAGCTTTCCTCCAGAGCTTCTTGTACAAATTAAAAAGTGTTTTGTAAATAAAAAACATTGTCTTTCTCCTTCTTTTTTCAAAGACAATGATCCCAGGCGAACTTTACTAAGTTTCCCCCTCTCAACTGAAGGGACTTGTATAAGAGTACCTGGTGATTACAAAAGTAAACAGTACATTGTAAATACATTGTCAGTCAATAGGGTTCTTTACATTTAGTATCTTATGATATAGCCAGCATCATACTTCAGTTAACAAAGCTTCTGACAAAGAAGCTCCTTTTTACAAAGTATTTTAACACCACCTAAGACCCCACTTTATCCTTGTTCTCTGCCTAACTGAATTTTTTTAGTGGCACCAGCATTGGGAGAATGGTGAAAGAGAGCAGGAGAAACACTTTGCCTGGTGTCAGGCAAAGTAACCACAATCAAGGTAACCTGCAGCTACGTTCAGAATCCTTACTGAGTATACAAGAATAGCAAAACAGAGAGAAAAGGAAAGTAGATAAGCCTGCCTCACAAGCGACCACCCCCACCCAGCCCCAGCATGTTTTTTAAAAGCATAGCTGAACATTTGGGACACTAAAATCCCTTATACGTGTTTTTCTGTTGACTTGTATCCTAAGCTTGTTTGAACATTTTGTGTTGGTGGTGGTTTAATGCTGTTTGTGAAACTGAAATAAGCTGAAATCATCATCAATCATCACCATCTCAGGACATTTTGGAAGATGTTTGCAAGTGATTCCTTGAAGGTTTAAAATGTTTTCATTCACTTATAAAGCTCACTTGGCTGGTTATTTAATTTCACATGTGCATATTCTTAGTTTTGGATAAAACTTTTGCTGAAATGTGTTGAGCTGCTCTCCATTATTGTGGGGTGGGAGCTTATCCCTATTCTTTCCATGTTATTTCTGCTTCTGGGATCAAATTTTCTGTTAGCACTCAGGAGCACATCTCCTTTGTTAACTGCAATATACCTCTATCTCTTTAGAAGTTTCCCTTATTTTAAATTTTAAATTTGAATTTAGATTAACATCCAAACTATTCTTGGTCCTGAAATATATTTAACTCCTATCCTATACTCTAGATTTCTACATTACATCTTTGATAACAACTATCTTTCTTTATAGTACAAATTAGTCCTTTATATTGCTAACCTAAATTTTCTTGCTTTCTTAGGGGTCCACCAAAAGTGGTAAAAGGGCCCTACAAGTTTGTTATGTTCCCAACACTTATTTTAGACCTGTCTTTATACATTTCTAGATATTGTATACATTGTATACACCTTTATACATTTTAGATAATTCATCAGGAATCATATAGAACCTGAACATCATTTTATAAAAAATTTCTTTAGGGTCATAACATGTAAATTTTAATACTTTGGTCCACACCTCTTCCTATTGTTTCAACTGAATATTATGACCTATATTTGTTGCCCATTTCACCACACATTCTTTAATTGTTCTTCAGTACTGTATCATAACAACAATTTGTATGTTTTTGTTATCAAGTGAGTGTCATCAGTGCATAACAGTTTTTCAAGCTGTTTCTTCTTTCTCAGAATTAAATCTATTCATTTCTTCCTTAAATCTTTCTCTTAATTTAAGGTATGATAACAATTGCATCTTATATTCTTTCTCTTTCAACTGCTACAATTCTTTAATCTTCTAATGTTTGATCTTCTTTCAGTAAGTGTTTATATGTTATCCATTTATGTACATTTCCCAATTCCCATCTGTGAAATTCTTCTTGTGGGGAATAACCATCCAAGAATATTAATCCCAACTCTTTTTTTTTTACATATTGTGGGCATATTTTCAATAATTGTCTTCTTATATGAGATGAGTTTTAAAGTCTGAATTTGCCTTTAGTTTCTCATATCAAAATTGTGCATGCCATCCAAATTTCAATTCATGATTCTCCAGTTTTAACATCATTTTACAGTGGGCCCTTTCTATACATGGAAATGTACACACCCAAGATGCCTGAAGCCAGCTTTCATGCCACTTGACTACCCACCTGACAGCCAGCTTCAGAGCGCTCCAGTGCTGTAGCATTTACATGCCACATGCCACAGGAGCACCATAAAGTCACGACAGGATGGGAAAAGGATGCTTTTGCCAGCTCAAAAAGGAACAGCATTTTGCTGCCTCTTTGGGGGCTAGCAAAAGGCTGGATTGGGGCCACAGTGTGCAGTTGCCGCAGCCCCAGCCCAGTTCTCTCAGGGGCAGCTTCAAGCTGCCCCTTCAGGGCGGTCTGTTCCACCCCTTTGTATACTATCTCAATTCCCATTCTTCTAGTTAGTTCTCCTCTTTCTTGAGGATCATACATTTTTAATCAAGATTTTTGTTTTATCATTATTTATGATGAAACCTGCAAATGTACCTTATTCTTTTATTTTTTGCATCAGTTGATCCAAACCTTTCAACAAATTTTCCAGTATAATGCTTTTAGTTTAAATTCTTCTTTCCTAATACTTTCTCTTAGAAAAGGGAACAGCTGTATGTTAATTTTTATTGCTTTATTGCTGCGTATTCTAAAATGAATTGTATAGTTTTGTTTTGTTTTTCCTTACAGTATTTAATCCAGTTTAATCAATTATAAATGCCTGAACAGGGCTACAATTTACAGGTACAAAACGCTGTAAAATATTTTAATTTTGCAGAAAAAAGCCAAAAATATTTTACATAAATAAAATAAAATAAAATATAAAGAGCTCAAGGGAAAAAGCATTATCACATTTCCCCAAAAAACATTTACAGTGGACCCTTGTTATAAGCTGGGGTTTGGTTCCAAGTTCCCCCGTGGATAACAAAATCCATGGATGCTCAAGTCCCATTAAATATAATAACAAAGCAAAATGGTGTCCATTATAAAAAATGGAAAATCAAGGTTTGATATTTTAAATTTATACTTTTTTTTAACATTTTCAAACTATGGATGCTTGAATCCGTGTATAAGAAATCCATGTATAAGAAGGGCCAACTGTATATGGAAGATTGTCAACAAACTTCATGATTAAGAGGGAATTTCAACCCAAGCCTGCCCAATCTAAAAAATCAATACAGATATCTACTGACCTGTAACTCTGTTCAGGCACTCATAATTGGGTTAAACTGAACTTGTGGGGGTCGGGAGACAATCTGAATGGGACAGTGTCCACTATATATGGAGGTATTACTTGGGGTTCACATTCATGTAGAGAACTTCCATGTGTATGGGGAGGCTCCCCTCTTCAGGCTATCATTCTCCACATATCTTGCTCCCTTTTCTTACCTTAAGCATGGTTAATTATAAATGCATAAATAGGGCTACAATCTATCAGATATCCCAGAGCTGTATTCCTATGTCCCCTTACTTGGGAGTAAACATAAACACAGAATCAAACCAATAAAAATCTTTTTAAATCTATGATGAATTTTAGCACTGACTTTTATATTTAAAAGTACAGTTCAGAGCTCTGAAAATATTCATCTTTGAGTGAAATATTTCATTCAATAAAAATATACTAAATACAATTTTGTTATATTGTAATTTATTAATTCCCACATTTTTAGATAGGCACACAAAGCATAAGCAGCCATTACTGACATGTTAAGGCTTGATATTTTAAAGACACATACTGGGAAATAAGTGCCTATCCAAACATAATGCTTAATGAACAACCACCATGTGTAATAATCCATGGAGCCTAACATCAACAGGTTCTTAATTTGTGCATTTTTAAAAATGTCAATTCACATTCCTTTAAGGCACAGATCACTGATATGCAGGTGTTGTCCCTACTGTAAGGCAGACTAAGCCAGTTCTTTAGCGATCAGATGGTGAGGATGGGGAATAGCAGAAATATGTTGCAGGACAGAGGTGACTACACACGGCTTTTCCTGCACTCCCTATTCCAAACTGCTGCTCAGAGCCTTATCACATGAGGAAAAGAAACACATGCTATCATAGCGCTTCTGCTTTCTTCCCAAAGGAGAAGGCCGTGAAAGTGTGCCTTTTGTTGCGCTGGAAAAATCCATTTAAAAAAAGGCACACTTTTATGATTGTCTCCTATGGGAAGAGAACCAAAGTACTACAACGTCACATGGTGAGGCACAGGGAAAGCTACTGCTCTCTTGCTCCATTTCGGCTTTGTTTTCTCATGCAATAAGGCTCTAAGGCAATACAGTCTTGGACTGGCCCCAGATGTGCAAAAGGCCAAGCCACTGAATAAGAAACCTTTAAACAAGTTACCAAATCTCATTAAACCCTGTATAGAGAAGTACAGTGGGCCCTTGGTCCATTGGGGTTTGGTTCCAGAACTGCACGTGGATACCAAAATCCATGAATGTTCAAATCCCAATACAGTCAGTGGAGTAAATAATAATAATAATAATAATAATAATAATAATAATAATAAATTTATTTATACCCCACCTCTCCAATGTTGTTCCTTATATGAAATAGCAAAATCAAGGTTTGGTTTTCAGCATTTATATCGTTTTAGAATATTTTCAAGTAGTCTATGGCTAAATCTATGTATAAATCTATGGATATGATTCTGTGGATATGGAGGGCTGACTGTACCTGCAATCTTATCCAAATCAGATTTAAGTCCAACTGAATGTAGTCAAACAGGTAGAACCATATTTAAAGTAAAATTTTACTTTATAAAATGTATAAGAATGTATACGTTACTCAATAAATATACTTAATACACCAGCATATAAAATAATACACAGCATAAAGATTCACATACAACAGCATATTTCCATCAGAACGTGGTATCAATAGTGAAATACAACAGAGCCGGAAAGTCTTTCTTGACTCTACATGTTACAAGAGCAAAACCTTTCTTTCTTAAACATTTCAAGCATAATTCTTGTTTCACTAGAACATATCAGAATGTCAGTCTGAAAAAACTTCCATCAATACAGATGTTTAATAGAATGAAACATATTCGTCTATACTTCTGCCAAGGACACTTTATTATAAGAGACTGAAAGATATCTTTAAAAAAAACTAAATGAAATGAAATGAAGCCCATCTTCCAGATCATTGAAGTCAACTGCCACACCTTAGCAAATGTGTATACTACAGACAGACCATCATGTCTACAAGAATAAAATACCTGCTGTGCAAAATTCTAACAATAATTATTTTTTATTTCTATAGACGTACATCCCACAAAGCACCCTGCTTTCTAAGACATTGTGATCCAGTGGCTGCGTCAGAAAATGTATTAAGCCAATGAATGAACCTTAGCGGTGGGTGCACTGACTTTTGTACCAGTGCCATTTGCCACACTTTTCGGTTCCACTGTTCTATTATTCATCTTGCAGGCATTGAATTCTAATGTCAATATTGATCAGAAGAACAGCAATGACAGTTGACACAATTTCTGCTTTTTGTTTTCATACAAATTCTCCAAAACCTGGGGGGGGGGGGGTTCGAAATGCCTAGGCATCTGCAACAGCTGTTGAATGCCTGGGGGTTTTCCAGCCATTAACACCAAAGAATCAAAGATTTGCCATTACTTTCTTGCATTTCTTTCTTTCATTTGATTATTATCACCTATCTTATTAAAATGAAACTCTCCAGCTGATAATTTTTAATCTGAGCCTATTTCCTGTACTTTTGTTTGAAGTGGAGAGTTGATGGTGTTTTTTTTTTAAGAAACCCTGTGTGAAATATTACTACAAACACTGCCTGAATGCCAAGTAAATATGCCTGGATAAATTATTTCTGAAAACAATACAAAATATTTAGGTTTCATCTAGATAAGTGTGCAATGCTTTCTCAGTGCAGTCAATGGATTTGTTTTGCAACATGCTTCCCAATCAGCAGCCCAACACTGCAGGGGATTCTGCTGGTCTGAGAAAAAAAAACTGCAAAGTATTCATGAGGGGGCCAGTGTGATGTGGAGGTTTGAGCATTGGACTATGGCTATATTTTCACTGCAGAAATTTAACACAGATCTAACTGCCATGGCTGAATGCTATGGAATTCTGAGATTTGTAGTTTTATTAGTTATTTAGCCTGCTCTGTCAGAGAGATCTGATGCCACAAAAAATTACAAATGTTACGATTCCCTAAGATGGAGCCATGACAGTTAAAGCTGTGTAAAACTATTATCTCTGTAGTGCAGATGCAGCCTGAAGTTCAAATCCCTCATGGAAACCCACTGGGTGACCAAGCGCAAGGCACACACTCTCTGCCTTACAGGAAGGCAGAAGCAAATACCTCTGAACAAATATTTCCTGGAAAACTGCATGATAGGGTTTTTGCCTTAATGTTGCCATAAGTCAGAAACAACCTGAAGGGAGACAACATCAACATAGATGTGTAAGTAACTGGCCTTGGACTCTCTTTAAAAAGATCTTGAGATGATAGTTGCATTTTTCTGATGTCTATATTTTTTAGAAACTATAACACACGAAGCAACCTACATTCATACAGCATAAACTGGTCATGAAACAAAACATGGCAGTATCAAGTGTTCCTTCATAAGGTTCCACTCATGCCACATTCCAGGACTTCCCACCTATCTTTTCTCTTCCCTCACCCATTTCAGGATCATTCCTTTGGCTTCCTCTTCTAGCTTATGATAGGATCATTCCTTTGGCTTCCTCTTCTAGCTTATGATATCTCCATCTTGTGTTCAGGCAGTACTTTTTTTTTTAATTACAGAAAGGTACTCAGGTAACAGAGCAGTAGTATTGATAATTTGCAAGTAATGTGGGTTCATTAAACTGTATCTTTCTATAATTAATTTTGAAGGGAAATATGCTGACCTTCCCAAAGAACCACCAAAGACATCCAGCAGATACAGGGGCCAGGATAGCTACCCAGATCATCCCCGGGGATGGGTGAGTGTTTGCACCTGTCTCTGTGCCATGGGCAAACTACAACTATGTGTCCCTTACCTCTCTCCACCATTGGCATGATGAGGGAGAAGATCCCTGTCATCACATCTGATCTGGAAACAAGCACCTCGCTGCATCCACGTAGCCAGGCATCCCATTTCCACATGAGTCACAGTGATGAGGGTCTTCTCACTAGCTACAATGGTGAAGAGAAGTAAGGGGTGCACAGGGCCATCTGATTTGCCAGGGTCTGAAGTAACTCTGTGGCAAATAGCTGGCAATTTTGTCCTGCACTAAGCTGCCTTTGACCTGGGATCAGGCAGGATCCACCAGTCTGCCAGATCCCAGCCCAGAGCTAATTGATGATGGGAGGCCAGGGAGAACACAGGGCTTTGGGTCTGTGTGGACAACCCCCTCAGTTAAGGCAGGACAGGTTCCTAGGCATTTCAAACATACCATGTAATGGTTTCTCTCATTTAAAAAAATCCAGTTGGCACTGGCACTGGCACTGAAAAATCCTACTGATTTTTTTAAAAATCAAATTCTATCATTTTGTGATGTTCCTGAAGCACAAATTAAAAATGGGAACAACAGGCAGCTGTTTTCATTCCTCACAATCTCTCCACCAATTGACAAAGCTTCAAGTACTTCAAGTTTCTCTTGAGTTTTTGCCTGGATGTTGGCATCATCTGGGTCTGCAACGTTTATTGGCCAGACAGACCTATTTTCCATGCTGCTGTAGATAATTTCTGGTCCACTGAAGACGGTAGTCCCGTTATTGTGTATGTTACTTTCCCATGGGTGCTTTACTATTATAGTGCTGCTGTTTTTCATGTCCCCTGGAAAAAAAACAGCATAGAGTTGGGGCTCAGCAGCAGCCCAAAACTGTAGGGCTACAATTCATTAATCATATCTGGATACGTGCAGATGTCTGGTCTCAGCTATATACTACCCTGCATCCTTATCTTTCCCAATGATGCCAACATTAAGTCTGCTGTTTTAAAATTTTTTTAATGCTTTATGAATTAGTCTTAAACTAAATGGTCTTACCTTGTCGTATAAAAGTTTGACTGGTGTCCAATAATATGTCACACCCTTCTACTATCATTCTTTCTATAGCAAGATTTTTCCGTATGTTTTCTGTATCACTCACTTCATCATGCATCACTCTGTTGAAAACCCATGAGGGGAAAAAAAAGAAACTTTAGATCCCATAAATAAATTGTTAACTGCATAAATATGCATACACTAACTGGCCTAAATCCAGCTGGTACAGCAGTTGTATGAAATCAATGGGATACATTCAGCAATAGATCCAATGGTTCTTCCCTAGTTAAGAATAACAATTAGATGTGGACCATGAACACTGGAACCTGTCTGACTTTTATGACCTTCATAGAGACTTTCTTCTTGGCCCCACTAATATTTAAGGTCAGGTTGGTGATGACTGGAGAAATAATCTTTTTCGTTACTGTACTTTGTTATGGGAAGATTTGCCTGGAGTCTTAATCCCTTTAGCATTAGTAGAAGGTCCTTTTTCTTTCTCAGGTGCTTCATCTAGCTGAATTGTTACTGAATGGTTTTGAATGATTTCATACGTTACTGCCATTCCTTTGTTTTATGCTGTTTTACTCAGGCTAAGGGCTCTTCCAGAAAAAGAAATGTGTGAGGTGATTGCAGTGAAGTTGTCAGGATTTTTTCTCTATGTATCCAAATGACATTTACACTGGCCCAGATTCTTCACCAGCAATTCCCACTACCAGATGTGATATTTTATTCCCACCCTCAAATGTGTATTTTTAAATGTAGAGACATCTCAAAACAATATCCATCTATTTATCTATTACAGTTGGCCCTTCTTATACACGGATTTTTTATACACGGATTTAAGCATACACGGTTTGAAAATGTTCCAAAAAAGTATAAATTTACCTTGATTTTCCATTTTTTATAAGGGACACCATTTTGCTATGTCATTATACTTAATGGGACTTGAGCATACACGGATTTTGTTATACACGGGGGATCTTGGAACCAAACCCCAGTGTATAACAAGGATCCACTGTATCTATTTTTAAGTTATAATGTTGTAGTCTATTTGTGAGACGGTGAGATCTTTTTTAAAAGAAAGAGAATATTTACTGTTCAAACTCCATAGGACAACCTAAGCAAATCACGCCCTGTTGAACCAACAACAACAACAACAACAAAAACACTTTGGAAAAGCCCTAGTGCAGATCCAAGAAATCCATGCAAGAGTCCTGAGTTACTTTTTTGGACTATACCTCCCACTACATGTTTGTTAGTGGGAGGAGAGTTCTGAGAGACGCAAAGTAACTTTTTCTAAACTCTAGTTTTAATGTTGAAGATTTACCACTTCCCATTATTCATAAGAGGATGCACATAGAAGCTCACGTTTTATCTCCTGCATAACCTTCCTCAGTCAGAATTCAGAACCATTAGTCTGGAATAGCAGTATGGCAAGGGGTCTTGTAGCATCTTTGAGGCTAACTATGCAAAAGATGTTGTAGTATAAATTTTTGTAGACTTGGTCTATAATCTGCATCTGAGGAAGTAGACCAAGTCTGTAAAAGCTTATGCTACAACCTCTTCCACTCAGTCAACAATTCAACATTTTTAGCATATTGCTCCAAGAACAGAAAACAGCCCTTAAAATATCACAAATGAAGACATGAATAACCATGTTGGCATTGGCTAGAATGCTAGGTGTGAACAACATTTACTTGTTCATAACTTCAGTAGGTAATCTTGGGAATTCACGATTCAAGGTAGAGATTAGGATACTCTGCCAGCCCCACATTGCTGTCTGGACTCCCAGTTCCCATCAGCTCTAACTGGCATACTTAATAGTCATGCATGATGAGAGCTGAAGATCAAAAGCATCTAGAGAACCACTTCTATTTAAAAGCCTTTTTAAAAAATTAACTGTGAATTCCTAAGAAAAAGTATAGAATACAAATAAAATAAAATAAAATAAAATAAAATAAAATAAAATAAAATAAAATAAATAAATAAATAAATGTAATCTGCCAGGCAATAGAAAATGGAAATACATTTCAGAACAGAAGAAAACACATCACTATTGTTACAATATTTGTTTCTGTTTTATAAAATGTTCCACTGATATTTGCCTACTGATATACTTCATTGCACTAGAACTGTCTGTACCAAAAATTCTCAAGTTACTCAGTGTATTAAAGTCACATTTTTTCCATTGAAATAGCATACAGTTTCTAAGAAAATATATCTAAACAACAGCTTTCTATATGCATAGTTCATGTCCATAGCACATAAACAAGAATAAAGATTGGGATAAAGTATTAGTAGTTTCTGAAAGCGGAGCAACCTGGAATATCCATAGCTCATATCTTATATTCCTATGATAAAAAAAGCACAGACAACTTCTTTATGCACATGAGTTTTGTGCCTATGTAAACTAGGCTGAGATAAAAGAAAATTTCATATATTATTCATGTAAAACTATGCTTATACTGGGTAATATTGGTTGTTGAGTGATCTCTGAAAAGCCAAAATCATTCTCTGGGGACACTTTTTATTTTTCCTGTGCTCACATACACCTTAATTCCACTTTGGAAAATTCCACTTTGAAAAAGAATGTACAGATATCATAATTTGCAATTTCTATTTTAGTCTCATATAGGGTCGCCAGGTAGAAAAAGGCACAAGGCTCTTGCCCTTTTAATGATTGTGTAGAAGAGGAAATTTCAACAGCTACTGCTTGTCATGCAGCAACACTTGCTGAATACACAGACACACAGACACACACACATATATAAGGGACAGGAGCCCTCTCCCTTATTTCACTTGGCAGCAATAACCTTGCATTCATAGAATAAATGGAGTCTCACCTTGACAATTCTTCTAGCTTGGATTTAGCAAATTCAAGGCTTTTTCTTTCCACATGTTCATGTGGTGTATGAGCCAGAAGTTCATGAAGGGTTATAATATATCTAGGGATCTAAAAACAAATCAAAGGGTTTAGCAGCAATCAATTAAAAATGATTTTAAATATGATAGTTCAAAACAGCTTCCAAATATAATTAAGAAATATTAATCCCTTATTAAAAGCAGATGGAAATGCTACTCTTTACAAATCTAAAGGCCCTTCCACCAGATAAAATCAATACAGTACTTCAACAGCAACAGGCATTAGGATTAACAATCAAAATTATACAAATAGTTTTTACAAATACACCAGTAACAACAACAACAACAAAAACCCTACCTGGAACATGGGATAAGTAAGGAACGTTTCAAGCATTCTGCCCTCACATGCAGGGTTGGCTTCATATTGCTTCAAAAGTTTGTCAAAATCTCTGTTCTGCTTGCAGTTTGCAAGAACCTGGAGACTGTACTGATGATTTCTAACAAATTCTTGATAAATATTCAGCATAGGTAGCAGGATATCAAATAAATCAGCTATAAAAGAGAAAGAGAAATAGTTGGGTTGTGCTGGAAGTCACCATAAGAAAAACAAAAACTTAAAATTAAATTATTTACACTGGAGGAATAGCACAATCTGTGTGATTCACCTAGTACTACGATCATTTGGCTGCTACTAAACTTTAACAATAGTAGCAATCTAATCTAATTTCTAATCTAAGTAATATAAATAGAAAGACATTTAAAAGGCATCTCTTTTCTAGGTACAAAGATCCAGAGTTAAGGAAATCTAAATCATGCAGTTGCTGAAGACAGAGAGCGTCTTGAAGCCACCTATATCTTGGCAACTGCCCGACTTCTGGGCACCTTCAGGGTAGCTCCGGCTTTAAAGGGCCATCAATTCGGCCCTAAGTTTTTTATTCCTTCCAAATATGTTTGGTTTGTCCAGATTAAATCTAAAGTTATTTAAAGTGTGCAGAGATAAGAATGTTCATTTCCAAATTAATTTACTATCCTGTCGTATTCAAAGACATACCTTTCTTTATTTTTAATTTGAAAAAGATTTGGTAGTCTCTAACCCCACTTAATCAAACCTAAACTATCTCTTAAGGACAAAGTGACCAAACTGAGCATGAGACAAAATTAATCATTTCAAAAGATCACCATGTTTGGTAAACTGGGAGGCTGTAGTAAAAGAGGAAGAGTGCATTGCAAGTGTGTAGACTCCACCAAGGAAGCCACTGCCTTGAGTTTGCAGGACCTCAGTAGGGTTGTTTAAGATAGGATGTCTTAGAGGTCTCTGATTCATTTGGTTGCCATAATTTGAAGCTGACATGATGGCACTTAACAATAACAATAACAGTACTCATCCATATATTATTATGGAATTTTTGGAAAATAACATGAAAATTGCATTTTAATATAAGAAAACAATTAGGGTTACCTAAAATAAGAGTTGGCCAGTTTGCTATTCTTGCTTTTAATCCTTGATGAAATATTTCATGCAGAAACATTATTGTTTCGCTGGAAAGAAATAAAAGTCTGTTACAAAAAGGAATTATTTCAATGTTATTTGCACCTATCACATGGAGTCTGATCCTAAACATATCTGCATAAGCAGCTGTTGTTCTTAAATGGCAATTAAACAAGCATACCTTCCTAACCCGCTCCAGCCATAAAAATGTCGGAGCTAGGACTGTATGTTCAGGGTTTATGAAGCATGGGGAAAAGCCCTGACTCTTCCATCTTTTCTTGGGGGGAAATTGTACATTTTCAGAATTTTCTTTTTAAAATTCTATATTAGCACCCTCTACAGATTGAATGTCATTTCTTACTTTAGAAATATAAAAAGTATGATATATAGCTTTGTTTGGCATAAAATGATTATTTGTATATTAAAAGTAAAGTTTATTAAGAAAATGATTACATTTTTATTTATTTTTAAATTGTTATTTATTTTTTTCTTAGAAAAGGAACTATAAGGTCTTGAACTCTTAAGAAACCTCTTTGGTTTTGCCAGTTTATGAGAACCAACCAAGCAAACAAAAGAAGAGAAGAATCATCCATATCAGTAAAACAAAGATATTTCAAGCAAATACAGTTTGCCCTATCTATATGCGGGGGATCCGTTCTGTGCGTATGGGGAAAAGAGCATAGGAAAGAGCATAGGAAATAATTAGGCATGTGCACATGGCGGCACATGGGGTGCACAGCGTGGGTACGCACCTCATTACTTCTAATGGGGCTTGCCTTCCGCGTAAGTGCAATGCAGCAGCTAACAAGGCCAATGCGATTTTAGGCTGCATCAATAGAAGTATAGTGTCTAGATCAAGAGAAGTAATAGTGCCACTATAGTCTGCTCTGGTCAGGCCCCACCTGGAATATTGTGTCCAGTTCTGGGCAGCACAATTTAAAAAGGGGTGTTGAGAAACTGGAACTTGTCCAAAGGAGGGCAACTAAAATGGTGAAGGGTCTGGAAACCATGCCCTATGAGGAACGACATAGGGAGCTGGGGAAGTTTAGCCTGGAGAAGAGAAGGTTAAGTGATGATATGATAGGCCTGTTTAAATATTTGAAGGGATGTCATATGGAGGAGGGAGCAAGCTTGTTTTCTGCTGCTCCAGTGATTAGGACCCGGAGCAATGGATGCAAGCTCCAGAAAAAGAGATTTCACCTCAACATTAGGAAGAACTTCCTGACAGGGCTGTTCGACAGTGGAACAAATTCCCTTGGAGTGTAGTGGAGTCTCCTTCCTTGGAGGTCTTTAAACAGAGGCTGAATGGCCATCTGTCGGGGATGCAATGATTTAAATTTCCTGCATGGCAGGGGGTTGGACTGGATGGCCCTTGCAGTCTCTTCCAACTCTATGATTCTATGATTCGATGATTCTATTATGTCATAACTGGATGTATTTTCCTAATGCATGCATATCAGCACCATATATTTGTGTCTATTGGCTACAACTGTTTGTTTCTTTCTTGTAAACTCACCATGCACTGGCAGCTAATGGCTCACATGCTGGTCTGTGGACCACCACTTTGCATAGTAGTACACAGTCTTACATAAAATCTACCTGCTACATAGTTTTTAGAAACAATATAGGGGTAATAAATTTGTGAACATTTTGTCTTAAACATTCTTTTCATAATTATAAAAGAAATTATTCCATAATCATTTTTCCACACACACACACCCAAAAAATAAGGGTTTTGCAGGAAAACAGGAGAAATTATATTTTCCACAAGTTTTTCATTTATTTTCCTGGCTTTCACATCTTTGCTCTCTACTGTCTTCTACTGTTCTGGTGGCTACACTAGCTAGTATGACAGAATGGGGCTTTCTATCGGCTGACAGACATGGATCTATTACATCAAAAACAACTGCATTTTCCCAGATGGATCATCAACTAGGCCACCTCTGAATCTGGCACACTGACTCTCCATTCATTCCCTGTCAGTGGGGGAAATATATTTTCATATATGATAATTTTCAAATAAGTGCCCATGTTAGTCTCTTGCAGCATAAAAAGAATAAAGGGGGAGGGATGTTGTATATGGGTATAGTTGGTTAAAAAGCCCAGTAAAATTGCTCCTTCAAGTCAATGAGTCTTGAATATACAGTGGTACCCCGGGATACGAATTACCCAGCTTACGAATTTTTCGGGATACGAAAAAATCCCATAGGGATTTATTGTTTCGGCTTACGAAGGTTTTTTCGGGTTACGAAAAAACCTCGGCGCTATTTTCCGCCACCGGAGGGCAGCAGAGAGCTATTTTTTCCAATAGCGCCTATGGCAATTCAGGTTACGAAGGTTTTTCGGGTTACGAAATTAGCCGCGGAACGAATTAATTTCGTAACCCGAGGTACCACTGTACACGAATTTCTGTTTACACAGGTGTGGTCCAGAACGGATCCCCTGCAAAAACGGAGGGGTGACTGTGCAATAATATAGCACAAAGCATTAAATTCTACTTAATTTATATTAATGCTCTGAATTAAATCCTCCATGGCAGGGCTGCCCCAGCTATTTTGCTACCGGAGACAAAGGACAAGATGGCACCTCCAAAATGGCACCCCCTCACCACACCATGCACAAATATCAGTTAGATTGGCAAGTGGATATTTAAATGCTGATGACAGAACAGTATCCTTAACCATATCTGAAGCTGACAGGATAGCCAGGTGACCCAGAATAGTCCTCAATCAGAGGGGAACAGGCAAGAAAAAGAATATCAAGGAAGAAGGCCTGCAAGTTGTCTTACTTTGCCCAACGGTAAGGCCAGCCCTGCTCCATGGATCAGTTTATGATAAGTCATACCGAAGGAGAGAAAACAGACATAGATGAGCCAACTTAATTCAGCCATGATGGAATGAGAATTAGAAACTATATCAAATCATACCTGTTGAGGAATATGCTACTGACATCATCATGACTAATTGGTGGTTTCTTTGAACTCGCAGCCATTCTTAATGGTCTTAGAAAGCAATTAACAAGGATGTAAAGTTGATGCACATATTCTGATTCAGCTTCAACCATATTGAAAACAATCTGATTTCTTTTTCGCATACTCTCTGCATGTGGGGAACAAATATAATCTTGGACTATTGTCTTCCATTTTCTTCTGCACAACCAACCTCGCATAAAACTCTGGACCTAAAAATAAAATAAATTATTGATTGAATTAAAAATTAAAATGTATTAATTATTAATTTATAATTAATTTATAATTTAAAAATAATGGTCATTTACAAAAATAATAGGTCCCTCTGGAATGTCTGACATTACTGTAAAAAAGAGAACAGAAATGTGTGAAGCTAGAACAGAAACAATAGGAAACTGCCTTATACCTATAGTACATGCTGTTCAATATTACATGGACTATTGGTATAAATGAGAGCACCTTTCCAGGAATGCAGACAGTAGTCTTTCATAGTTAACTCTGTTAATGACCCTGATTGAACCTGGGGCTGCAGACAAAATATAGAGTTTGTTTCCATTGTTTCATAACTGCACATGTCATAATATGAAGTGTTATATTCCAAACCCATCTTCTCTTGAGGTAAGAAGAATAAAAAGCCCTGGCTATTGAGGAACACCACATACACACTGCAGTTCACCCAAGATTTCAGACTGAGATAGTGAAATAGGATCTAAAAAGGAGTCTAAAGTAGATATTGATCAAGAATAAAAACCAGTGTGGTGTAGTGGTTTGAATGTTGGACTATGACTCTGGAGACCAGGGTTCAAATCCCCATTCAGCCATGGAAACGCCGTGGGTGATCTTAGGCAAGTCACATTCTCTCATCTCAGGGAAGGCAAAGGCAAACCCCCTTGGAATAAATCTTGCCAAGAAAACCTCATGATAGCTTCAACTAAGAGTTGCCATAGGTTGAAACAATTTGAAGCACACATCAACAAACAATCAAGAATTAAAGGCTCAGTAAACTACTTGGAACAGCACATAACAGTAAGTTGTTTGGATGCAAATAATCTAAGCTGGACATTAATTATGCTAAAAATGCCAAGGGCCACACTGCTTTGTCATCAAGATAGGCCACAGATTATGGTTTTTGTCCACTTGCAATGTGAATCAACTCTAGATTTGCTGAATATAAATTAGAAGTATCTTGTGAGCTGCTTTGGGTCCCTTTCTGGGAGAAAGGTGGCATAAAAATGAAATAAATAAAATAAATAAAGTACCATATATACTCGTCTACAAGTCTAAAAATTTATGGCCAAATATTGACCCCAAAATCCCAGGTTGACATTTTTATGAGTCACTATGGAAACATGATAGCAGCTCTTTCAGATTTCCCCATGCTGTGTGGAGAGGGGTTTAGGAGGAAAGAGCCAAGCAGAAAGAGTCCTGGGTGGGTGGTTGATTGAAATTGCTATTTGTTTAAGAGTCCCTCTCCCACCCGCACATCTAGCTGAAACAAAAGCTGAACCAATGAAGAAAAGGCTCAATGAGAGTCTCTCTTGCCATATGCACATATACACACACAGAAGGAACCTCCAAGTTTTACGCTTGACCTATTCATGGGACATGCCAAAATCCATAATTTTGGCCCCAAAACCTGACCTTGACTTATACATGAGATCGACTTATAGTTGAGTATATACGGTAAGCAGTTGTCCTGTGTTTCAGACTACGCCCCTTCCAGGATATGTGACTGAAAGAGCAAGACAAATCTTCTCTTTCAGTTTCCTGAACTCTCTCTTGAACACTATCAAATGCACAAAGCAAAACCCAGACTTCTAGCAATGACATGGAAGCAAATGTGTACTAAGAAAAGTAGAACAACAGCCTACTTTTGATAACATCACCATTAAAAATGATTTCTGGTGAAACTAAAGTTTGGCCTGAATCAATCACTAAGAACAGAACCAGTGAATCAATTACTGAATGGTGAGTTAACACTTACATAAATCCCATGGGTTCAATGGGTGAACACTAGTTGGAACTAGTAACTAGGGTTGCCAGGACGCAAGCATCTCAGGCCTTGAGATTTCATGGCCAAAATATTTCATGGCCATTGCTTGGTGAAGTCATGAGGCAGAGTCCTGGTAATATCTTTAAACATGATGCATTAAGTCTCAACTACAGTATTCAAAGCAAATCAATGCAATTAAATTAACCAAAGGAGAGAGAAACAGCACTCTGGATACCATAGTATATCTGGTCAGTATGGTTTGGTGTTGCAGGCTCCAAAGCAGCCTGTGACTGCTGGAGCCATCCACTTAAAGGATTCTTTTAAAAAAAAAAAAACAACAACAACCAAAACTACTACTTCTAGGACAGTGCTCTTGCCCCAAGATTCTTCCCATCATATTGGTAACTAGACATTCAGGACTATGTGTGAAAAATTATTGTATTACTGTTTATACAAAAGGCTAACAGGGTAAGATTCATGATTGACTACCCCTAAACATTTCCTTTAAAGATAGTCATAAGTAACCAGCAGTTTCTTCCTATTGATATAAAATGTGGCTTGAGAATACAACAGTCCAGGGTTTACTGGACTAAAAATAAACTATGAAAAAGGAAAAATATGAATTATAAATGTAATACAAACAGATCTATTTAATCTACAGAGGTTATAACTAGAGGGTGAAACAGACCACCCCAAATGGACGGCTTTAAGCCTCCTCTTCTGAAGACAGATTGGAGCCATGCCAACCACATGCCACGCCCCCAATTCAACTTTTCAACAGCTGAAAAAGAAGTGGCAAACAGATGCTCTTTTTTGCACCAGCAAAATGCTGGGGTTTCTTCCCTATCGTGGCTGGAAGCCCGCTTTAAGGCACTCTGGTGGCATACGGTGTCTAAACGCTGTGCCTCTGGAGCACCCAGAAGCCAGCCCATGTATGGGCAGCCAGGCGGCATGCGTCATGTGAACGTCATGCTCCCAAGCCACTCAGAAGGTGGCACAAAGGGGCGATCTGTTTTGCCCCACAGTTTCTATGATTTCTGATAATTGGGTATTCTCATAAGGAAAAATCTATCACAGCTAACATATAGAAATTATAAACTAATTCTCAGAAGTACTAATTAAAAATTGAAATGGTCTAAGTTTCTTTTCTTTTTACTTTTTCATTAGGTAGGCTATTTTTTTCTATTTCACTCTTTCTCATTACCAGTACAAAAAGTAAAATTTAAGCAACTGTAGATGACACTTGTGAAATTAATAGCAGGAAGAAATCTCTAAAATTTATTAACATTGCCAAGTACAGTCTCAAATTATCAGGGAGTATAGCTATGCCTAATCTTGAGACACACTATGATGCATTTTAATTGACTCAAGTGGTTAAATGTACAAGCTCCAGTACTTCAATTACTTTGCTTCAATAGAAAGAGAAACAGAATCAGAATCACATGAAGCAGATCTAGTTTAACCAATATTGAAAAGAAAACAGCATAAGAAAATAACCATCCAATGACAACCCAAGAGATGTTTAACAACAGGAAAAAACTATTACCAGAACTTTTGTTTCCGTTTTTAGAGTACATTTATTTAAACAAAAACTTAAATACAACCAGTACGAGAGATGAAGAGATTATACACACACACACACACACACACACACACACACACACACCATGTGTATATAAACAGGTGCAATTAAAGTTAAAGAGATGTGTAATTAAAGTTAAACTTGAACAAATTAATATTACCTAGAACATGTTATTCCACACTATGGAATGACCTGCTGGAAGAGATACGACAACTAAAAACATTGACAGCATTTAAAACAACATTAAAGACACATCTCTTTAATATTGTACTATCATATTTTGATATTATATGGTTTTAAATTGTTTTTAAATTGTAATGTTAGATATTGTATTGTCCGAAATACTGTTGTAATCCCGCTTCAATCCATCGGGAGAGGCGGGAAAACAGAAATAAAACTTATTATTATTATTAAATCATGACTTTTAACTGGTATATTTTAAAGAAGATATTACTGTACAGTCGGCCCTCCTTACCCATGGATTTCTTATCCACGGATTCAAGCACCCACGGCTTGAAAATATTCCAAAAAAGTATAAATTCCAAATAGCAAACATTGATTTTTCATTTTATAAAAGGGACATCATTTTACTATGTCATTGCATTTAATGGGACTTGAGCATCCACGGATTTTGTTATACACAGGGAGTCCTGGAACCCAACCTCAGTGGATAACAAGGGCCCACTGTATATGACTGTATTTTAATGGTTTTATAGTATTGTGATTTAACTGTTGGTTTTATGTGTTTTCATCTTTAATTGCATTTTGTACTTTGTTATACTCTGCCTCAAACCTTGAGGAGAGGCGGGAAAGAAATAAATTATCGTCATCATCAAGATCATCATCATTTCCTTTTAAAAGCAGAACTTAAGGTCCCCCAAGAGCTCTTAATATATTTGAGACTTATTCCAGCAGTAATATAAATAAAACAAATAGATAAGCTTCCTGTAATATATAAAATATTACAAGAAGTGAAGTTTAGGCAATCCAAGGGAATGAAACAAGCAGTTCTAGTGTATTGACCAGTACTGTATATAAATTGACCCAGGATTTTAGGGTCAATTTTGGGGCATAATTTTTTTTACTTATAGTCAAGTATATACCGTAATTAAGAACTGAGGAAGTGAGGGACCAAGGGAGACAATTGTCAAATTATTTTTGTAAATGGAAATTAATTTTTCAGAAAAAAACACAAAAATACAACAGTTTGCAAACTTTTTTTAAAAAATGTTGTTTCTGTATTATACTGTGTCATTACTTTTTTGACCCGCTGCTCTGATATGACCTTTGAGGCATATGGACTTTACCCACATACTGTATAGTCCAAACAATACCATAAGCCTATGTCTGCTTCAATTAACAGTATATTTCACCTTTACATAAAATTCTTTTTTTTTAAATACAGTGGGCTCTCGGTATGTGTTAGAATTTGCTTCCAGAATCCCTCTAGGATACCAAAATCTGTAGATGCTCATGTCCCATTATATACAATAGCATAGTAAAATGGTGTCCCTTTTATAAAACTACAAAATTAAGGTTTGTCCATTGGAATTTTTGGAGAGGCGCAGGATTTTCTCAAGCCCTAGATGGTTCAATTTGTGGATACAAGTGTAATTTGAAGAAAGATATGGTCAATGTATGTGTGCACTCCATTTCTATACAATGTGTTGAAGTTTACCTTTTTGATTTTTTTGATATCTGGATCTTCTTCTTCTTGGTTGCCTTGATAAGGTCGCATTCGTTCTTTAGTTTTATTGAGAGCTACAATCTGGCAAAACCAAAGAAATTAATAAAAATCATTAAGATTTTCTACCAGTTCAAGTCTATTCCATAATTCTTACTTGAGACCTTAAGGATTTAGGCCCAGTACACACGAGCAGGAAGCGGTGTGCTGGTACCGATTCTAGGGTTCGGGAACGCACAGCAACCACATGCTCCTCAACCCTGGGACGTAACAGCGTCACAGCCCTTATGACATCTCAAAAAGAAGCTGCTCTATACAGCTTCTTCCTGCCTGCGCATCATTGGTTTAGCAACCGCACAGTCACACCAACGATCCAGAGGAGAAAGGGGCTGCCCTTTTCTCCTCGTTAGTGTCAGGGTGCATTGGAGGCATAAGGCGTAAGGGCACCCCTTTTCCAGGACAAGGAGAAGCAGCATTTTGCCCCTTCTCTTTGGCCCAGTAAAACGTCAGATTGGGGCCACAGGTTGGGTGTGCAGTTACTGTGGCCCCAATCCAGTGCTTCCAGGGGCAGCAAAGAGCTTCTCCTTACCGAGCTGTCTGTACAGCCCCTTACTTTCAAGACAGTGAAGTCTTCTAGCATAAAAATTATAATGTATGGGAATTTTATCACTAAGTGAAGTGAAGGGTAGATTGTATTCCATATATAAAATAGTCAGTAATTGCAGTACAGTAAAAATGAAGCAAGAAAAGTAAACTGCACTTGCTGTTGGAACATACCTCTGATTTAAGCCTTTCAATTTCTGTGTCTTGATCTTCAAGTTGATGTCGTAGCTGATTTGCTGAGATCTTTTCTGTTTCTACAATCTGAACTAGATGTATATATTTTTGCATTAATACTTCCCTTTCAATTAGGATATCTGAGTAACTACAAACAGACAAAGCAGAAAGGAAACATTTCAAGTTATCAGACATGATAGAAACTTTTGTGATCACTTTATGAACATGTAAATTGAAGAAACTTCTAAATCCTATGCTTAATAATGCAGTGAAGAAACAGCAGGCATAGCCAAGGGCTATGACAGAATTCACTTTTAATAATCATATTTTAAATTTTAAATTTGAATTTAAAAAAATGATTAGTTGAACTTGATCAGGATATAGTAGTTAGATTATAAATTGTCCAAATTCACATTTCCTGAATACATATGAACAATAATATAACTATCTTTGGTATTCAAACTTCTTTGCATTTCTTTAATCATGTAATTCTTTAATCAAAAATGTGTGCAAAATGTGCATATTAGGAGAAACCCACACAACCTCCCCGCCTGATTTCTTTAAGCTTGCAAACTGATGTAGAAATAAGATGAAATAAATTGACATCTGGAATAATTAGAAATAGAAAGAAACTCACATTCACAGAACAACCCATTTCTATTTTTTACTGACACTTTTTCCATTATTTTCAGCAAAATGTAGGTACTTCATACTTTTATAGGCATTTATTAATTGTATGTATTGGCAAGATACCACTCTTTAAACTTAAAGGGCCAGAATGGAAAATCAGGACACCAACATATTATTAATTTAAATAAATTACTGATAAATGCTGATATTACAATATGTGTTTTATACAACTGATATTTATACACTGGAAAAATGAACAAGGGAGTTCTAAAATATTGTTTTAAGTGTTAAGAATTAATGCAAGTTGTTGCCCTTGAGAACTATATCTGGCAAGAGCAGTTTATTTTATAATGCTTTTGAAGGAAAGCATGTAATTCATTGGAATCAGTACTGAAATGTTTCACCTGTGTTTATATGAATTTCTATAAGGAACGCTAGGACAGAGCAACACCAATTTCCATAGAAAGATTCTATTCCTGTATATTTTGTTCCCCACCCTACAGATCTTTTAACTTTGAAGGTTACTGCACCGGGGATAAAACGTTCCCTGATGCGTTACAACGGGCACGAGCGGGGCCACGCACGGAGAGTGATGGGAACCCGATGGGGCCCAGAATGCTAGTTTACCGCACAGGGAACGCCGCCGTTTCGAAACAGTTCCCAGAAATGGCGTCCCCTGGAACCTGATGGGAACCCGATGGGAACGCGCGGAAGCAGTGGCGGTGGCGTTCCCTGTGCGGTAAACTAGCGTTCTGGGCCCCATCAGGTTCCCATCACGCTCCTTGTGCAGCCCTGCTCGTGCCCGTTACAACGCATCAGGGAACGTTTTATCCCCGGTGCAGTAACCTTCACTGTTTCACTGTTGCCTACCTAAGAAGAAAAGATTTTGTACAAGAAAAGCATTATCAAGTAACCAATTAACAGCATAATCCTATGCATGTCTATTCCTGCTGTGTTTAATGGGGCCATCTTACTTGATCACAGTTTAAATTGGCTATTCTTAAAATTCTGATTTTTTCCTCCACTTTGAATCTATTGTTTAAAAATATTAAAATAAAGAATTTGGGGTATTTAAATGTCAATCTTTTCTTATTCAAACTAAACAAAACTATTATAAGCTATTCATTATGATATCATGGTATTCTATCAATCAATGGGATATTTTGGGAATTATCATTAAACCTGCTTGCTGGCCTGGAAAACAAACCCCTATTAAATTAAATGGGAATAGCTCTTCAAGTCATTTTTTCCTGTGCAAACATAATAGTTATCTCTGTTACCCTCATTATCATCACCACCATCATGGAATAACAACTATACTGTACTATACTTCTGTGTTTTCTGCTTTAACCCAGAATTCATACAGCTCCCAGGATTTTCCAGGCAGCATGGCTAGTAGTTACACTGAGTGGGGTATCTAGTACTTACAGCCCCAAAAGTAATTTGCCCAAAATGAGAAGGATGGCATTTGTATGAGAAGTAGCTATGACATTTATATCACCAACATGATACAATGGTTGTCATATTATTACGTGTGGAAAACTAATGTGGAAATCAGCTTCCTTGGTGATTCAATGATGCAAAAATCAGATTGGGACAGTGACCCATAGACTTGCCAAATCATAGCAGTAATATGGAAGAGGATTCAAAGAAATGGTCAACATCAAGAAGATCCAGTGCTCTGAAGCAAGATTTTATACTGGGCAATGGCCAAAAACTATCTAGGGAAAAGTAGCTGGAGCCCACACTGGGGATATGTATGACTTTTAGTGAGCAGTGCTGTTCAAGTGGAACAGAGTTAGGTGATGTTCCCACAACATAAGCAAAGCAGTGAACCAGGTAGAGCTGAGAAGGTCCTCACAGACCTATATATAGTAGAAGGGCCAGTGTGCTCCAGTGGTTTAAATGTTGTACTAAGCCTCTAGAGACCAGAGTTCAAATCCTCACTCAGTCATGGAAACCTCCTGGGAAGGCAAAGACAAACCCTCTCTGAACAAATCTTGCCAAGAAAACCCGGTGATAGCTTTGTCTTAATGGAAACAACAAGGGCACGCAACAACAACAACAACAAATATAGCATGTAATGATGTGGCAGCATAAGCAAATGAGAGTTTTAGAGATTTGCTTATGAGTAATGTGAGGATGCACTGGCCAGAGAATTACTGCTGAGGTTCCTGGATTAGAATTCTTGTCTCTCTCAGTAGAAGAAAGAAGCAGACCTACAGCAGATGTTTATGTTACTGCTACTTTACAATGGTGGTAACACCCCTGAGGCCACAATAATAAGTACACAAGAGAAAGCTGGAAATTCTGTCTAAGTAAACCCCAGGTTTGATTGGTCAGAAACTAATTGTCATCACTGGAGTTGGTTTCATACCTGGCTTGGTGAATAGCCTCTACCCATTCTTCTCCATCTGCTTCTTCCTCACACCGGAGCTCAAGTGGCTTCTGTCCTTCATGGCCAAAAAGGACAGTGAAATAGTACTGTTAAGTTGTAAAAAAGGGGAAAAAAGAAAAAGAAAAAAGAATAGTGTTTGAACACAAAATACAAAAGTGAACAAGATACAAACATTTAGTGTAGTATTAATATAGTCAACCATTCAATTCATTCTGGCTCACAATTTTCAAAATGGGAAAGCATGGCTCAATGAGATCAAAGACCTATCTAGTCCAGCATTATTTTTTCTAAACAGTGGACAAGAGGTGCTGGTGGGAATCCCGCAAGGTGGCAAAAAGGGCCTTAAGAAAGAAGAAGAAAGAAGAAGAGTGAAGTGTGCATGTTGCTTTCAACTCATTTGCTTATTTGTTTTAACTTTGTTTTGCTTTGTTTTTAGGAAACAAGACTTTTTGCAATATGCAGCTGATTAATAATATAATAAATTCAAAAGAACACACACACACACACACACAAAACCAGAGTTAACATCTTTAGTCTAATAAGCCTTGCATTATTGCTTTCCCCAAACCCATTCACCTAAAGGAAGCGTCGAGGGACTATAAAACAATATTAAATGGGCAACAAAACAAGGGTTAAATGCAGGCTTCCCATCCTATTTGAGCCTGGCACATCACCCTCCTTCAGATTAATAGAATGCCTCACTTGCAAAAGCACATTAATATGGCTTGATATCAATATAGCTTGAATATATTGTCATTTTTTTCACATTGCACAGTGATCCTTATCTTCTGCCAATGGAAAAAAACTTCATTAGTGTTTAGGACTGGCTGGAAGTTAAGCAGAATCAGCTCTGTTTTTTACTTGGATGGGAGACCACCAATGAATACCAGGTAATTGGTTTGTATTTTAGACGAGGAAGGAATTGGCAAAACTACTTCTGAGTCTTTCTTGCCTAAGAAAACCCTATGAAATTCTTGAGATTACCATAAATTGACAGGCAACATGAAGGCACAGACATACTCAGCTGACATCAAGCATTACCCAGCATGATCAAGGTCTCTTTTACTAATTAAGTCCACCTCGACAGCTTTCTGGTTCTTTTTTCTCTCTGTTAAACTCGCCTGCATTTACTTTAATTTATCTTACATTTATACATAGGAGGCTAAATGATGAGAACTGACTTTATAATAGGCTTATTCACTCTATGAAGACACTGTCACAGAATATATTGATTTCCATTCTTTCTTCCAAAATACAGGCTCTTGAGCTATAATTTTGCAAAACATATACAGAAATAGCATCCATATATAGCGCTATACAGACCGGCCTATAGTGCGCCCTCGTCACGTGCTAAGGGTTGGCCGAGGGCACACTGCCCATACGTGCTTCACCCCTAGCATGTGACGAGGGTGTCAAAATGGCAGCACCCTGTACACACAGGCGCCGACATTTTGACACAACAGACGCTTAGCGTCTGCATGTCCTGGTGTCATTGTGATGCTGTGAGTGCGCCATTGGCGCACTGTGGCGTCACAATCACACCACAAGAAGAACCCGCTTTTTGCGGGTTCTTTTTGCTGTGTGAGGGAGCCACATGGTTTGTTCGCTGCGGCTCCCTTGCGCAGCAAAACAAGGCGCCGGCAGACCACCCTTTTTGGGTGGTCTGTACCTCGCCTATAAGATTCTCATTAGCTAGGCACCCACTACAACTGACACCTTCATTAATCTCTTGAGGATAGGGGTCAAATCTGCCTCTGGCATGTGGGTAATACATAGCATTACACAGCAAAGTGTAATGTGTTCTTTTGTTTTATTCTCCATTTGTCTCTTCCTTTCTCATGCAGACAGAATTTCATTTGTTGTTGTTATCCACCCTCAGGTCGATCTTGACCCATGGCAACGCTGTGGATAAGACATCTTCAAGACTCCCTGTCCTGCACTGTTCTTCTTAGTTCCTGTAAACCTATACCTGTGACCTCCTTAATAGAGTCCATACATCTAGTATTGACCTTCTTCTCTTTCTACTTCCCTCCTCCTTTCTTAGCATTTTGTTTTTTCCAGTGAGTTGTGCCTTCTCGTGATGCTTCCGAAGTATGAGAGCCTCAATTTTGTCATTTGGCTTCCAGGGAGATTTCTGGCTTGATCTGCTCTAGGACCCATTTGTTTGTCCTTTTGGCTGTCCATGGAATCCTCAGCACTCTTTTCCAGCACCATATCTTCTATCTTCTTTCTTAAAAGCCCAGCTCTCACATCCATACATGGTAATAGGGAATACAATGGCTTGTATGATTCCAACCTTTATGCCATCTGTATATCTTTGAATTTTGGGATCTTTTCTAGTTCTTTCATAGCTGTGCTCCCCATTCTCTCCATGTTCTCATTACTTCTCCCCAATATTTCTCATTACATCTCATTAGAAAATTGTGTCTGTACTCTATAAAACAAGTTATAAAGTAAGAGAATAATTTGGAGGGTTGTTGAAACTGACCTTTTGGGGTGCCTTTTCTATAGACACCACAATTTGATTATATGGCTTAGTTTTCAGAGGAAACTCTTGCTGTTTGTTAATTACATTAACAAAGAATTGGGGAAGATGTTTTATAAGGGCAAGTTTCCCTATACGAGTATGACTTAATTTGGAAAAAATAATATACAAATTGAAAGCTACTAACCTTAGAAGTATTTCATTTGCACAGAGGTTACATGCAAGCTGGTGTTGGTAGAAAAGAACATAATCACCAGCAGGGCTATGCTTAGAACAGATAGCCTTCTCATACCCAACTGTCTTGTGCTACTTCCTTTATATTATTACTTTTTAATTAATATCAGATATATTATGAACTTTTTTGTTGGCACTGAATATAAAATTAAGTCATTCATGTGGAATTGAAATTAATGTTTCATCAAATGTGTGAAAGGATGCCTAAATAGCATTCTTGAAGAATGGCAAATATTGTCATCTCAACGTTAAGCAACGAATTACAAAGATATTGTGACTATAAGATAGTACTACAACTACTTGGGGGCCATCCTTTTTCTGTCAGTCAGGGATATTCATCTGATTTTTTTTTCATTGTGAATTAATGACTGGAACTTACCCTCTAAACATACACTTCAGTTAATGTGAAAGGCAGATATACAGTGGACCCTTGTTATACGCTGGGGTTTGGTTCTAAGATCCCCCGTGTATAACAAAATCCGTGTATGCTCAAGTCCCTTTAAATATAATGACATAGCAAAATAAAAAATGGAAAATCAAGGTTTGATATTTGAAATTTATACTTTTTTTGAACATTTTCAAACCATGGATGCTTGAATCCGTGTATAAAAAAGCAATGTATAAGAAGGGCTGACTGTATATTGTTGGGACGATGAATATTTATTTTCATAGAGAGTGAAGAAGATCTGTAAACTGACTAAAAGTAAGACACTCTGGGGTGCAGTTGCTTTCTTTGAAAAGCTTGATGCAGAGTTAGTGGTTGTGCAATATACACTTAAGAGTTTATCTGTGTGTCCCTTTCCCCCAAGTGCACAGTTTATGTCTCTGTAAATAAAACAAATAATATAAATGTTCTCCAATAGTCTCTCTTCCTAGCAAGACAAAATCTTTGTTTATTCACTACTCAAATGTGATAGTGTGGAGCAACAATATTTTTAATACTTGGTTTCAAGGTGGATTCCTTGCTGCATAAAGATCATCTTAACAAATTCTATACAACAACACAGCAGTACAAACATCCATCTAGAAGAATTCTTGCAGAAGTTCAACTCTCTCTTGTACACTGATTGGACAAAGGCTTTTCATCAACACACATGAATTAGTCTGTTTTTCTAGGCTAGGGATAACCTTTCAGTCTTATGAAGTGCTTGTTCTTTGCAAGTCTTCTGTTGAATGTTGCACAAGTTAATGTACACCTGACTATGCAACCAAATGCACTTCAGTTCCCAGAAGCCTCATCTAGCATGGCCAGTGATGCTGGATTCTGACAGCTGAAGTCCAAAAACATCTGGATCCAAAAACATCTGGATCACTGCTCTAGAAGGTAAGCAAATGCACAGGGGGCAATCTTCCCCACTCCACTCCACCCCACGGGCCACAGGGTGCTACCAGGAAGCCTGCTACCAGGGAGTGACATCACTCCCAGAGGTCTTCATGCTCCCTCTCATTTTAGCTGGTTTTGGCCATATTTATTTCACTGGGAGGTAATAGGCACTGGGAAGCACAGTTTTTGTGTGCAAGGTTTCTGATTTTCATGCAGAAAAGAAAAACAATCTTGCACAATAACACATGTAGCTATCTGAAAACAGTGGTTTTTGCACAAAATGTCATAATTCTTGTACAAAAACACCCACATATATTTCTGCACAGAATAATTTACTAAAACATTTTGGGATATGCAAATATGAAAGAACTACAATTTCTTTGTATATCTGTTTTCTCCACGATGGGCAGAAAACTGTGGAAATCACTTGTGAGCAAAATAGTTGAATGTCCACATCTCTGACGCCAGTAGCTTTTTCCAAGACTTACTGCTGTAGCAGAAGGGCACACTGTACTCAGTTATTCATGTTCAACACATTTTGAAGCCTGTGTTTCACCAAAAAAATACAAAAGGAGGAGAAGGGAAGTAGACTAGAGTTGTTTATATGTGCAGAGAAGAAAAGTTTACAGATGTACTAATAAAAAAAATTGTACAGTTTGCCAAAGTTTCTTTCTGGACTAAATCATACGTTTAGCAGATTTTGTATCAGTACCAATGTGAAATTTGTAGTTTTGTAATTTTGCACAGAAAACTTCAGTGAAAACAACAAATTTAAGAATCAATTCTATTCAGTTTGATTTATGCTTGCTATGTACCTAATTGGGTCACTAACCACTGTTTGGATCTCTAGCAGCAGCTCACATTAGAAAAGAGAAACATTTTGTTATCTCTGAAATTTTGTGATAAAATTTAGTTGAATAAAATTTACTGCAGCTGGTGTAAAAACATCAGTAGAGGTTGTGACTGGAGAGTTATAAATGGGAGCCTTACATTTCTGCACTTTCCTTTCTATTTTTGACATCATTAGCAATATCGTATGGTGCATATCTCAAAGTTATATTGTGATAATTAGTTTGAGAAACATGACAAAAAGGTGAAAATCTCAAGATATCAATTCAAACTTACCCCATATATCTAGCTAATGACTTTCCTGCTAATGCCTGCTAATAGTTGTTGTATGTGGAAGGACACTCTCTGTATTACATGGAAATACTGTGTTCAGAAAAACAAATTGGTTGTCTAGGAGGCTCTGCATGACCCAGAATCCTGCTATGGAGTAAGGATTGCTTGTTTTATGATTAAGTCATAAAACTAGTTTATGAAAAAGTACATGTACACACAATATAAATTCTTGGTTGGAGTATGTGATCCTATAATGGTCTGTTGCAATCCTTTTATATGAGATCGACAAAGGCAACCACACTCTACAATTTTAATTGGCTCTTCTCTTTGACAAAACTGAAATAGTGAGCCTCTATTTCTTTGTATTATCTATGTAAATCTCAATCTAAGGTCCAATTCTTCAAACAATCTTGGCCTAATAAACTGTGGTTTCTTGATATGAGGGAAAAGCTATGCATCCACATGCTCCCTCCTTCATCCTTCTTTCCCATGGCCCCAATATCTCTCCTGGTTTATTAAAACATAATTTTGCATGAATTTTGCAGAAATTGGTTGTTCAATTGCTATTTACAAACCTGAATTGATATCACAGAGGAACACCTCACCCAAAAATGACAGGGTGATGTCCCCCCACTTAGATCAGGACCATCTATTAGTTTACTGGTACATGTATCATGGAAAAGTATATTTTGATAAGGTCGGATTGAAGCACTGAAGCAAACCATGTGTGTGTGTGTAGGACATAGAAAAGTGCTTGGTTTATTGACCCAAGACTGGACTTTTTCACACAGGGAAAAGTGGAAGGTTAAACTAGTCACAATGCAGGGTTATCCAGGGCATTAGAGACAATTTCACTATTCCTTTTCAAATGATGCTGCGCACAAACCAGTCAGAATCCGGACAGAAAGTAAAGTGAATCAGGGAATAAGCATTTTTGCCCCCAAAAAGCCATGTTTTCATGTCCAGTTCATTTTTAAATTCACTCTATTCACGTAATTGCAGCAGGTTGAAAGCCATGTCCCTGATTCTCCCTGTTCCCAGGGTTCCTTGCTGCAGGGACGTAGCCAGGATTTTGGGAAGGGGGGGTCCAGACTAAGTGCCACCATTATAATGGGGCTTGGGTGCGGTGGCGCAGCAGCACACACCATTCATTTTATCTAATGGAAGGCGGGGTCTGGACCCCAACAACCCCCCTTGGCTTGCTGTGCTAAGGAGAGGGAGAAAACCTTATTTTTAAAGGGATATATACACACACACCCCTCTTTCCCTCTCCTTCCTCCTGCAGCAAGGAACAACTGGTGGGAGAAAGCAGAGACTGGACGTTTTGGAATTCCTCCTGTACAGGACAGGGAAATGGAGGATATGTCCTGGAAAAGGAGGGCATCTGGGAGTTTCAGCCCTTGCTGAAATCAAGCAAGTTTATGGACCAGCCACCTCCTCTTTGTCTCTAGTGTATATGTGTGTCTGTGTTTGTGTGTAGTTTTAAGGGAGTTTGCAAAGGGGAACCTCAACCTGCTTCCCTCTAAAACAGCTTCTGGGGCGAAGAAGATTTTCCTCCCCAGTTTCCCTTCCATCTCTGGAGCATGTGTGTGTGCGCGCGCGCACTTGTGGAAATGACAGTTTGGAGAATGTGCAAAAAAGTTATTTCCAAGCTAGCAACAGGGATTTGTCCTCATCAGTCTGAAACCCAAATTCACTTTTCGACCCATATTCTTGCCTAAGTAATGTACTTTTAACACCCTGTTGTGCTCTGTGTGTGATAAGCATTAGCGAATTTGCCTGCTTTACTCGGATGCCAACACTTTAACCATTTTCAGGATGGAAGCACATAGGTCCCCGCCGTATGGAAAAGTCCACTGTTACTTCTGAATGAAACCTATACATCTGGCTACATATGGTGCTTACATGCAATAACAACCCAACAGATGAAAGCTCTATCTTAAAAAGTACAAAGAGGGCTCACCATCTGGCAAATAAAGATGGAAAGGATTTTTTGTGAATGGGGGAATCGAATCTTTTAAAAAAAAACAAGTCATTGGCTAGCCTTCATCAGCTGTTTTTCATCTCTTTCTTAGCACTGCAGGTATCTTTCCTTCATCTTTGTCCCTCCTAACTCCTAAGGAAAATAGTTTCAAAGAAGACTGATCAAGGGGAATAAATAAAAAGGGAAAAGATCAACAGTAGCTTTTCTATTACTAGTGTTAGATATTTCTATACCATCATAATATTCTGCCTTTTGTAAGAATTTTCAAAAGTCAAAATCTTCACATGTATCCGTGCTCTAAAATTGTAGACTAGGGTAGGAATTGTGTGTTTCTCTGGATGTTGTTAGTAGGGTTGCCAGCTCAGGATTGTTCCAGACCCTGAGGTTTCTGGGGCAAAACCTGAATGTACAGATGTACACAGAAATTTTAAAGAGGCTGTTTCCAGATCAAGGTGAAATGAGGGGATTATTCTTTCTCCCTTGTTTCTGGTGACAGGATAGAGAATATGTAATGTAGCCTAAGGTAAACACACACACACACACACACACACACACACTTCTAGCCAGAAGGTGAATGCAGAGCAGAGTGGAGGCACTACAACAACTAGGATGGAAGTAGGAAGTTATTTACTAAGGACATATATGGACTCTATGGAGAATCTTTGCAAATTGCAGCAACAAATGAACTAATCCATGCAAACTGTAGCAAACTGCTTCTTTTATAGCTGGGCTGGAGTTAAGCACAGAGTTCTTTCTTCTTGCATGTAGCTGAGCTCACCAAAACAGAAGAATTTGTCTCCTGCCTGGAGATGTCTGATGAAAACTGGAAACTCAAGGCCAGCCCCTAAAATCTGGCAACCCTAGCTGTTAAATTGCAACTCATTGGCTAGGGCTGCTAGAAGATGCAGTCCTACAATGGCTGGTGATCACCTGTTGCATACAAAAAACCACCAACAAAATAATATTTAAAAATACTTGCTCTGTCTTGGATGTGTAGCACCACCTAGTGCTACTGCAATACCGTTTCAAAATACTTCAAAACGTTGGAGTGGTACTTTCACGTACATACTTTCCAGAACCTACTGAACCATACACTTCATGTATTGGAATTAAATCCAATTGCTAGTCCCAACTATGATAGACCCATTAAAGCAATAGGATTTCTATACGTTTTGATTTACCAGATATCAATTTATTCAATGGGTTGGCAATTGGATTTAGGCTACAGCTCGCCTAATGTTAAAGACTACAAGTACAGTACCCAACCATGCCCAACTGACAGGGAAATGCATAATTCAGTCATATTTCCACAGACATCCCTCTGATTCTACCAGAATTTATCAGCAGATAAATGAGTATAGCACTATGCCCTGAAACAGATGGGCCAAAAGGGGCGCTATCAGGCTGTGTTGGGGGCATGGCATTTACACGACGCACACCCTGAAAACAGCCAGAAGCCACCCCAATGCCACCATAAAAGTAAAAAGCTGGCTTGAAGAGGAGTGGGGGGTAAAATACTCCTTTTCAGAAGCCAATATAAAACAGCAGTGCCGGAACGGATAGAAGCCACACACAAGCAGTTGCCGCAACAGCGGGCAGTCTGTTTCACCCCTTTGTGATATAAAATTTTAACAGTTTTATTGGTAATATTCCTGAAGGGGTGTACCTGGAAATACAGTGGACAGATAAAATCTTTGCTTTTTATGCTTTGGAGACTTCATTGCCCTGTATCAATCTTCTCAGCCTTATAAGAAGCTCCATATATGTAAGCAAATAACACCAGACAAATACAGGTTAGAAATGGAATAGTACAGGGGCGTAGCCAGGAATTTAGTAAGGGGAGGTCCAGACTAAGTGCCACCATTATAATGAGGCTTGGGTGCGGTGGCGCAGCAGCACGCACCATTCATTTTTCTAATGGAAGGGGGGGTCCGGACCTCAAGAAACCCCCCCTTGGCTACGTCCCTGAATGGTATGGAAATAGTTATCTCCAAAAGGTGGGATGCAAATAACTTCATGAAATAAATTAACATATAATAATAATTAATAATAATAATAATAATAATAATAATTTGTTTTATTTATATACCGCTATTCCAAAGATCATAGTGGTGAACAGCAAGTAAGCTAATTAGCAAGTAAGCTAATTTGCCCCCAACAGTCTGGGTACTCATTTTAGCGACCTCGGAAGGATGCAAGCCTGAGTCGAGCTTGGGCCCTTTTGCTGGTCTTGAACTCGCAAACTTGTGGTTTTGAGTGAATGGCTGCAGTACAGGCATTTAACCACTGCGCCACCAGGTCTCACATGATGTTTCTAGTGCAAATATCACAGAATTCCAAAAGGGCAATATAGATTATGTCCAGAGTAAATTCAAGTAATTTAAAAATGTTGATTGGATTTCCATGCAACTCTTTTCTTCACAGTTTGCAAGTAACTAATCAATGTCTAATAGTTCAAGAATCAAAATGTTCAGAGTGAAGTTTAAGTTAAATTTTATTTCCTTAATTCAACCTAAATGCCCCAAAGGTACCTGATCCTGTTTGATCTTGAGAGCTAAGCAGGTTCATCCCTGGTTAGTACTTGGATACTAATGAATACTTGGTGCTATAAGCTAAATTTTAGAGGAAGGAACTGGAAAAACTATATGGTGTATTCCTGAGTATTCCTTGCCTTAAAAAAAACCGATGAAATTCATGGGGTCATCATAAGTCAACAGGCAACTTGAGGGCGCACACACACACGCACACACAATTGAATACTAAATTCTATGGCTTGGTACATATGGGTGGGACATATGGCGGCAATTTTAGGGTTCGAGAGCGTGCAGCGATCGCACGCTCCTAAACCCTACTCCATACAGATGCCACCATCATGGTGGCCTCCCATCCACACGGGGGCTGCCATGATGTTGCATGCGTGGCATGGCATCTGCACATCACGGCACCATGCTCGCATCATCGATGTATGCCAGGGCACCACTGGCACAGCTCCTTTTGGGGGCGGATTGTTGTAGCGGCAGTGTGATTTCCACAGCAACGATCCGGTGGAGAAAGGAGTGGTCTCTGGCCGCCCCTTTCTTCTAATCTGTACAGCCCCTATGACACTTTAACAACTGAATCGGTGGATGAAATCCGTAAGATAAAACACAGTGGTTTGCATTGTGCCACAAATTGACAACAAATGTTAATTAATGGTACAAAATTACTTTATGATATGAAATATCTCCAATAAATGATGCATTTAAATCATTATGGATTTTGTCAGGAAAAAAGAATATTCGGATGGTGCTTTTCTCTTCCCAACAGAACACTGCAGAAACAATCCAACTTGAGATCACTTTAAATGCCCTGGCTCAGTGCTAGGGAATCCTGGGAACCATAGTTTATTATGGCACCAGAGCTCTCTGACAGAGAAGGCTAAAGGTCTCACAAAACTACAGTTCCCAGAATTCCCTAGCATTGATCCAGGGCAGTTAAAGTGGTCTCAATCAGAATTATTTCTGCAGTGTGTTTTGGGCCAAAGTCACCTTGGCTTTGCAAGCAGCACTATATCTTAAAGTCGAAGTAATTGTTTGTATAGACATAACACTGACTACTATTTTAGATTACTCCTTACCCTTAAGGTATTACTTCAAATTCAGATTTGCCAATTAAATATAAGAAAGGAAATCTCATCATTAATAGTTCTACTTGGGTAAATATAACAAGAGTTTCATTCTGTCTGCTCTAGACATACTGTAGTGCATATGCACACACCATAAAGCATAAGAATCCAGTCAATGTCCAGGCAGTGTGTCAAGCTGAGGCAGAAGCTAGCTAAAGATATGGCATGTACATACAATCCTTCCATTCTGTGTTACACAAGTATGCAGTGCCCACATAACACCATTCTGTACTATGATGGAAAAAGCATGATCTATGCAGCCTATGGACCTCCAGACATGATTACTGCAACTGGGGTGAAGTAAAATGTTTGCTCTTAAGAAGAGAATGTCCTATTGTACCACTCTAATTCAAATCTCCCTCAGCCTGTTTAAGAATTATAGGAAGTTACAAATCTCTCTATAAACATCCTATTACAAATACACTACACAAGAAAAACAAATATTTTATTGTTTCTAAATTTTTAACCAGGACTATAACTGCACCTGCACTGATACATCTGGCAAGAATTCATGGCAATTTTATTTTATTAAAATTTATAAAACCATTACCTAAATGTACAGTAACAGTGGGGGAAAGGCTCTCAAAAAGAAATCACATGCCAGGAAACATGCCACAACCAATAACATATTGCCAAAGGGATAACAACTGAAAGACAGTTAAGCTTTAAAATTGGTTAACCTACAATTGCTCTGATTTTAAAAGATAGGAAATGCTCTGGTTATATTTACTATCGAAAAACATTTCTCCAGGTTGTAAAGACAAGGCAGTTTATGTATTTGAATAGCTGAAAACTAATTTTGCAATGCAAACTGCCACCACTTGCTACCACAAACAGTTCATAAAAATCCACTAGACCTCAATGTGGGAAACTGCAGTTCAGGACTGACTGGGGGTATACCACTCAGCTTGCCATATGTAAAATGGCAGTACAGTATTAGAAACCTACTTCAGAGTTGCAAAACTTCCAAATACCAGTAAGTTATGTGAAACTGATGGAACGTTCAATGTTATCATTTTGTAGTAGTTATTTCCCTTTAACTTTTTATCACCACCTATTACTATTTTAATAAAAATTCACTGAAAGGACCTAGGTTTGTGGAATTTATCATCAAAATAGTGTTAGTAATACATATTGTGTTCAGAACTATTCCAATATAGAGAGACAGATGGCCAGTAAAGGGCCTTCTTATTGACTATGCTTTTCTCACTGAAACCCCTACCTTTCGGGCAGATTCCAGATGGTGAAGCTGGAGGGCGCATGCTCCTCTATGAGGGAAATGACATCTGGTGTCCCTCAAGGAGCTATTCTGTCCCCCATGCTGTTCAATATTTACATGAAACCGCTGGGAGAGATCATCCAGAGACATGGGGCGAGGTGTTATCAGTATGCTGATGTGACACCCAAATATGGTTCTCTATGTCTCCGACTGATGCAGTGACTAGGGAAGGCATCTCTCCTCTGAACGCCTGCTTGAAGTCAGTAATGGGCTGGATGAGGGAAAACAAACTCAGACTGAATCCAGAGAAAACGGAAATACTAGTGATAGGACCCCAAGGTCTAAGGAAGGATATTTGTCCATCCGTCCTTGACGGGGTCACACTTCCACTTGAAGGATGAAGTTCGCAACCTAGTAGTACTCCTGGACTCATCCCTACAGTTGTCATCTCAAGTAGATGCGACGGCCAGGAGAGCTTGCTATCAACTTCGGTTGATACACCGACTGAGACCCTGCCTGGACCAAAGGGATCTTGAAACGGTGGTACATGCTCTGGTAACCTCTCGTCTAGACTTTTATAATGCGCTGTACATGGGGCTACCCTTGTACCAAGTTCGGAAGCTTCAATTAGTACAAAATATGGCAGCCAGACTGGTCACCAGCTCTTCAAGGTTTAACCATATAACACCTATATTGAAAGATCTTCACTGGCTCCCTATTAGCTTCCGGGCACAATACGTGTTGGTTATTACCTATAAAGCCCTACATTGCTTGGGCCCGAGTTACTTAAGGGACCGCCTCTCCCTTCATAATCCGCCCCGCACCCTCAGATCATCGGGTACAAATTTATTGGAAACAAGGAATCCCAAATATGCCTCCACTTCGCAAAGAGCCTTTTCTATAAGGGCTCCAAGTTTGTGGAATAGCCTTCCTGAGGACATCCACCTGGCGACCTCACTACAGGCATTCAAGAAAGTGATTAAAACCGAGCTTTTCCTCCAAACTTACCACGATATGATATAATATACTGACTGACATGTTCCCTGAAAGAGATGCTGCTCTATTCCCCGACTGTATTGTTAACTGGTAATTTAACTGTTAATTGTTATTGATATGCTGAGATTTTAATGTTAGTAATTTGTTTAAAGACTTCTATCTATATGTTGGATTTTATCTAGTCTGTAACCCCGCTTTGATCCAATGGGAGAGGCGGGGAAACAGGAATATTATTATTATTATTATTATTATTATTATTATTATTATTATTATTATTAAATGAAACCCCTACTTTTGAAGGGCAGGTTAACTAATTATAGGATGGCACTATTATTTTCTTATATTTGGTACAAGGCCTTTTAGAGCATGACAAGGCTTTACATTTTTATGATGCTGTCTTTAGATAGCTCTATTGTTTAAAAATATATATACTTTACACAGGTGTTTTAATGGCTGTGAATCACCACATTCATATCTGATGCTACATATAAGCACTTAATACCACTTCATGCAGACAAGCTGGCGAGAGTACAAGGGAGCAACAGTGTATCTGACAAATGCATAGAGATTCCCATTTTCATTTTAATCATTTTAATCATAGAATTCAACCTTCACCTTGATTTGGCTTAATATCCTGGCTTGATTTGACACCACAGCTTGAAGATGGCTTGACATATTAGCTTGCTCTAACACCATTACTATGGTTTATCCCGTTGCAGAGAAAAACAAAAAATGAAAATTAACTTCCTGCTTTGTTCGTTGAGTTCTTCACATGTGCAAAGGGTGAAAAATAATACTCTTATGCTGGATTATTAATCAATGATGTGACAATCCAAACCCAACTAATGAAGTCTTTCCTGAATGTAGTTCTCTTTCATACGGAATGTCTTTGCAAATTATTAGCTCTAGATCAGAGCAAAAATAGGACAAGTATTTCTGGCTTTATTTTATCCACTTAATTTCACCTGCTACTCCAGGGCATTTTCTGGAAAGTACTGGTGAAGGAAGTGGACAGTTAGGTGCTGCTGTTTGGGAGGTGCTTAAAGGACCTTCCAGCAGCAGCAGCATCCACTCTTTGTTCTTTTGTTTTCCTCTATTGGGTTGTTTTTTTCCTAATTGAAGCAGCAGGAGCAGTGCTAACCTTTGCAGGCATTGTTATGGTATTTTTCCTGTTTCTCAATAGATCCAAGTTTAAGTAGCCTGTGCTTCAGGAAGTGGTAAGATCCCAGTACTATATTCTTGGCATTGCATTATTTTTATTTAAGGTATTTAACATTACAATTGAAACAACAGAATACTGTTAATAATTAAGTAACCACTCATCCTTTTTTAATTCCCTGTAGAGCAGTAGATGTTGACAGAACACCACTACACACACATACACACACATCTAATCCTGAGATATCAGTAAAATAAATATGTTTTGCCAGAGTACTAACTAAAATTCTGATTTTTTAACTAAAAGCACCACTTTATAAAAGTTAGATCAGATGAGTCAGAACCCTTGCCAATCTACACCCAAATAGCATTAGAAAGAATTTTTCCTGATATACAACACAGTACTTTTACCATAGATGGGTATGATTTTCTCATCTATCCCCCCCACCCCCAAAAAAAGCCTGTTTAAAAAATACAATGGAACACAATTTGGGAAGCAGTCCAGAAACTTACAGCTTAGTAAATTTGTTTTAGATTTGTTTTAACAATTCTTAAAACCATTTTTCCAGTTACAGGCAAAATTCCCTATAGTGCTCCACCCTTTCCATATCCTTCCCGTTCTGGGTTCTTTAAAAACAATACTAAACCGAGATAAAACTTCAGAGCATGAAGATGAAAGTGCTAGATGCCCACAACTGCAGTTTTCCAGCCTCGTGGACTAAAAACAAGTAAATCCCCCTGCCCAGTGCTACACAAAATCTAAATACATTTTTGGGTGACTCTGTATAAAGACTGCATGATTTTAGAATTTTTCACAGCGACACAATTGTGGCCCTGTGGTAAGTGTGGAATAAATTACATACAGTACATAAAAATGTGGGCCAGATAGATATAGGTGATGAACTATTGGAAAATGGTTCAACAGATTTGACTTGAACCTTGTAAGAGCAGTATATTTCAGAAAGGCACATGCTGATTTTGAAACAGACAGAGTAGAAACTAAGAAAGCCTTGTTAGGATAGGAGTGAAAAGTTTGAAGAATAACTCCAGCAGTTACACAGTTTCCTTCTACAGACTTTGTTGGGGTTGGCCATTGATGAAGATTTCTGTCTGTACAGATTAGGTTGGGGGAGTATGTTTTCAACCAGGCAAATGTGGCTGTCTCAGTTTTAAATAATCATACAAAGTTTCTGTTGTCGTCGACTATTTGCTGGCAATTCCCAACATCCACATCAACAATTTATGCTCACCCTGAATGTGAGGTTGTTTTAAGGGGGTTGTATTGTATTCACACTGGGTTTCTTTGCCATTCTTCCTCTCTGATGCTATGGTGGGAGGAGGCAAGTGGCAACAATCTGGAGTTTGCCAGATTGTCCTAGCTGGAAGAGATGGCAACAATTGGTTATCCTTGGTAACAAGATAGGAAGTCTGTTGTGTGATTGTGTTTGCAAATTCAATCATGATTGGCTCCATAAAGCCTAGAGAAAAGTACACTAATGCTTCCAAGCTCTGCCTTCCATAACCTAGTCTTCACTATGCATCTCAAAGGAAAAATAGAGGATTTCAATGTTTTGTACACCTTCAATCCAGTATGCTAATCTCAGTATGTTCTTGCAGAAAAGAAAGAACCACAGCTCAATGGTACAGCACCTAGCTTTGTATGCAGAAGGTCCCAGGTTCAGTCCATTCCATCTCCAGTTAAAAGGATCAGGTAGCAGGTGATGTGCCTGATCCCTGGAAGATCTGCTGCCACTCAGATTAATTCGTCCCAATTCTATTTTGAGGCTAGTAGGAGCTAATGTTCAGTAACAAAACACACCCAGAGGAGAAACTGGGTAAGTTTGAACATGCCTACATACTGCAGACAAGAAAAATATTGTTTATGGATGTTCTAGGTAAAAGAGCTTGGGTACTTGCCCATCAAGCCATATTCCTAAATATGTACCCTAAGCAAAAACACTTAAGATGCTCCATATTGCCATCTTTGAATTGTGTTTTTATTATTTGTTTTACATTTAGCTGAGAAAGAAAATAATAATTAATAATAATTTGTTTTATTTATATACTGCTATTCCAAAGATCATAGCGGTAAACAGCAAGTAAGCTAATTAGCAAGTAAGCTAATTTGCCCCCAACAGTCTGGGTACTCATTTTAGCGACCTCGGAAGGATGCAAGCCTGAGTCGAGCTTGGGCCCTTTTGCTGGTCTTGAACTCGCAACCTTGTGGTTTCGAGTGAATGGCTGCAGTACAGGCATTTAACCACTGCGCCACCAGTGTAAGTAGCATTGATGTCTAGGTTCTGTATAGTGGCAATATTGTGCCTTGGAAACATGAGGTAGCCATGCTGGACATGCAGCAAAATAAAACAAAATGTAAAATCCACAAAAGATTTTGTGATACAATCTTTTGTGAATTTTGGATTTTGTTTTATTATTTTATCTTGAAAGTGTTTATCTAGACATCTCCTACTTAGCTTTCTGGGCAAAAAAACTAATTAGGAGTTGCTTATGAAAAAGAGCAACATTTGAGTAACTGGATAGCTCAAACTAAGGTCTTAAAGCTCAGATGTAATAAAGTTATCTGAGGAGCCGGCTTGCACACATACTAGGGTTGCCTCGGGGCATCCTTTCCAGATGCCCCGCAACTCTAGTACGTTGTAATGGCGGTGCCCATTCTACATGGGTGCCACTATTACGACGTCAAAGCCGCGCCACCTCCAAACAGAGTGGCGCAGACATGACGTCCTGGAGCCGTGGAAGGGCACCTGTGGTGCCCTTTCCGCAGCACCGGAAGGAGCTCCATTTTGGAGCTCCTTCCTGGGTTTGTGTTGCTGGCACAGCCTTTACACTGCTGCGCCAGTGACACGAAGGAGAAAGGGGCCAAGTGGCCCCTTTCTCCCTTTCCCCGCCACTGTTGGGGTGTCCTTGGGGCTTGAAGCCCCAAGGACACCCCTTTCCAGGCTGCGGGGAAGCGGCCTTTTGCCGCTTCCCCTCGGCCTGGAAAAGCGGCGGATCGGGGCCTCAGGGCTGCCGCTGTGGCAGCTGAGGCCCCGATCCATTGGGGGAAGGGCTGGGTGCAGGCCACCCCAAAGGGGCGGTCTGTACACCGCCTGAATTAGCTTCCAAATGATCTGTGTCCACTGTCAAGCATTCTAGCAATTTCAGACCCACAATTTAATTTATTAGCTAATAACACTACCTCAAAAATCACAAAAAGTATAAATTTCAAATATCAAACCTTGATTTTCCATTTCTTATAAGGGACACCATTTTGCTATGTCATTATATTTAATGGGACTTGAGCATCCACAGATTTTGTTATACATGGAGGGATCTTGAAACCAAACCCCAGCATACAACAAGGGTCCACTGTATTTTTATGGAATATGTAGACACTGCCATTTTGCTTCAATATTTTAACATTTTGAGGCTGATATAATAGCAGACACAATCAATAAATATATGGTGGTATTGTAATCAGATGATTTGTGTCAGGTGGCATTCATCCCAGAAAAGTGAAATATGAACTCAAAAAGCTCTTTTTAACATCATTGCCATTTTGGTCTTTGTTTAATGACTGAATTAATAATAATTTAAAAAACGGGTATTACGAAGTTTCTCCAAAACAAAGCCCACTCAGGGTCCCTCCACTCTGTCCTGATTTATCTTCTTGCTAATCAGATATTTTATTATTATGTACACTTGAAGAGAAGATTTCATATACATATATCCATAGTGAATTTGAACTGAGGGGTTTTTTTTAATAGTGTAGACAACCCTACCCTGTTATTCTAGTTGCTCCACATGAACATGGCTAATGCCTTCCTATGCAGAAAACATGGACTTCCTATTAGCAATTTCTAAGTAATATGAAAAGGCCAACAGTGACCCTTTTGGGCCTGTCTGTTTGAGGCCTGTATTATCTCATATGAATCTGTTTGGGCTTCCAGATCATCATGGGAAAATCTTTCTCGGTGACATCAACCTTGCAGGCACTTTCGGTGGGGCTCTGGGAGAGAGGGGGCTTCCTAGGTGATCATTCCCAAGGGAAGGCAGGCTGCTCGTGTCTTTCTGGTCCTTCTGATAGCAAAGGGCAAAGCAGATGGTCAGGAAGGAGCAGCTAGAAGCCAATCCCAGCCTGATCGCCCCAGAGCTGCGGCAAACACACACCACAGCCCAAAGGCACCTGCTGCCACAGCCCCAAATAGGAGCTGAAAAGATCCCCTCCTTTGGGGGCTAGATTTGGGCTGTCTTGTGTGGCCCCGGCATGGCCCTGGAGCAACTTCTGGGCACACTGGGGAGGGTGCGTCAGGGAAACACCATGCCCTTGGAGTGACTGGAAGCTGCCCATATCTGCCCATCTGTTTCGAGTCCAAGTGAAGAACTTTTCATTTAGTTAGGTATTTGCTGTTCAAGCTAGTATGTGAAGAGATCTTGTAGCACCTTTGAGACTGACTGGAAGAAATTGGCAGCATGAGCTTTTGTAGACTTAAATCTACTTTCTCAGATGCATTCATCACATCATTCCATCCTTGTTTTACAGACTAGCACGACTATATCTTTGAATTCTACCATTTAATCTAGTCTATTATGTAAGGGGAAAAGCCTAAATACCCTAAAAGCCCCAGATCCCACCTGATCTTAAAAGCTAAGAAGGGTCAGGCTTGCTTAGCACTTGGAAGGGAGACTACCCAGAAATATCAGTTGTTGTAGTCAATGGCGGTTTACAGACCGCCCCTTTGGGGCAGCCTGTACCCGCTCCTTTCCCCGCTGGATCAGGGCCTCAGCTGCCACAGTGGCAGCCTCTGAGGCCCCGATCCGCTGCTTTCCAGGCCGCGGGGAAACGGCAAAAGGCCGCTTCCCCGCAGCCTGGAAAGGGGTGTCCTTGGGGCGGCGGGGACAAAAAGAAAGGGGCCACCTGGCCCCTTTCTGCTTTGCATCACTGGCGCAGCCGTCTAAAGGTGGCTGCTTCCGGCGCTGCGGAAAGGGCACCCCAGGCACTGCGGAAAGGGTACCCCAGGATGTCACTTCCGCGCCGCTCCGTTTGGAGGCGGCGCGGTTGTGACGTCACAATGGTGGTGCCCATGTAGAATGGGCGCCGCCATTTTGTACGTGTTCGGCACGTACTAGGATTAGAGTGTCCGGAAGGGACGCCCTTTCCTAACCCTAGTACGTGCCGAGCACGTACTTTTGGCGCGTGTGGAATGCACCTATATTCAGAAAAGGCAACGAGAAACAGCCTATGAGCTTCGTAGCTCCTAATATTTCTTTTTTTTTTCCAGTTTTATTTTTTGATATAAATAAAATCTATTAACTTGCATGATGTATAGTAGCTATTTGTTACATTTAAACATTGGCTTCAATACAGTGTTTTCTTTTCTTAAATGAATTCACATAATGTTGCTGTAAATAATATTTTAAAAATAAAAAGAAAAAAGGTAGGCGCACGCACACACACACACACACACATGTTTATCTCTCTTTTTCCCCTTCTCCTCTTCTTCTTTTATCCTTTCTTTTCTTTTGCTTCTTGTGAATTCTATATCTATATTCCTTAACCAAAACTCCTAACATTTCATAGATGAAAACTGGGAATCATGTGGCTGAGGAGCAGCAGCATGTAATCAAAAGAAAATAGCCAGATAACAAGATAACAAAAGTAGTCAATGGGGAAGAACAACAACAAAAAAAACCCCTAATATTTTAAGCCAAGAAACTGTGGAATTTATGTACTGAGTTTAGGAACCCCTGAACAAAGAAAAAACCCATATGAGCCTAGTAGGAAGGGCAAGACTCCATCCCCTCCTGTTCTTCTGGTTCAATTTACTGAGTGGGAATTACTTTTTAATCTGAATTAAGTATGCAGCAGTTCAAGCAAGCTGAGGATGAAGGAGGAAAGGGGAAGATGAGAAAGAAACCAAGACACTTGAAAGCAACTGAGAAAGTGGGGCAACAGTAATGGAGACTGCCTGTTAAACAAGGACAGTTGGAAGTTATGGAGTATATAATACTTGCCTTAAAAAAACCTTATCAAATTCATTGGGTCACAATAATTTATAGGGATCTTGAAGGCACAGGTGTGCGCGCGCACACACGCACATTGTTTAATGGACTTTTTTTAATTGGTTGGGCATTGTTACTTTTATTTATGTGCTCCAATGCTCCTTTTGTTTCTAATTATGACAACACTATAATCCTTTTTTTGATCTTTCACTGGTGTTTGTTAAAAGTTAGGATCACTCCTAAAAGAAATAAACCTCAAGCACACTCCATCAATTTAATTAAACATGTTTAAAATACCAGGGGTAATTGTGTTTTTAAAATTATTTAACACTATTAATGAAGTTCACAGTTTCTGTATGCTTTTTTCCATTTTAATTCCACCATCGTTTCTTCATATTATTATTTTAAAATATATCTTTACATTATTAATATTCTGGCCTACCAACAAGGTAGCTACTACTCAGCTTCAAAATAGGTAACAGAACATAAAGGGGGAAAAGAACATTTTTCCCTCTTAATATGCTTTAATATGACTAAATGTTGTACATCCCTTCCATGTCCTTTACGAGGTAGCAACTTTGAGATTGGTTAACAAAAAGCTCTCTCAGTTCACTGCACATGTTGGGCCATAATACTAGACACCAGTTTGATAAGCCTTCTCCCCATCCTCCACTCCCCCTCAGGGCTTCCAGTTTCCATTTGCAACATTTGCAGCAGCACAAACATAAAAACCATTAGGACTACAAAGAACTAGCTCCTCACAGTTAAAATGGAGATAAAAGACAAAATGTTGTCTCTTTCTTCACTTATTTCAAGAAGTGCTTATTACCTTTAAATAAGGCTCATTGTTGCAACTTAAACTGAAGCTTTTCTGTTTTTAAAAACATTATTAGTCATAGTATTTAATGAAGGGAAAATGTGTGAGTGTTTTATGTTTTGTTTTGTTTATTTTTTAAGTTTTCTGTTTTGTTTTAATTACTTTGCCATAAACATAGTACAACCTGCTCCATATCTTCAATACTTTATTTACAGTGATGGGAACCTCAATAAACAGAAGGCCCTTCTTCCAATGTTAGAGGAAACCAGGATCACAGCCCAACTTTAAACCATATCTTGACTTGTTTGGAAGTAAGCCACTAACCAATCTCCCCTCTCTCCAGCTTTCCTGTTGCTTCTGCTCTGGCCCTGGAGGCAGAAGCAGAGCAGCCAGGCACAGAACCATTGTATCTGAGCCCAGGAGCATCCCTCCCTCCAGCTGCCAATGCTCTGCCCTCTGAGAGAGCATTCCATCATGCTAAGATGTGGCTGCTGCTGAAATTAATTCCCACACCTCTTCTTTTTGTGTTGTATTGTGTCATATCTTATTTAGATTGTAAGCCTGAGGACAGTGACTGCTGAAATAACTATTTGTACACTGGCAGGTCTTTGGCTAAAGAGCAAAATATACAAATAAATAAATGTCAAATTTTAGGAAACAATGATTAAGTGCAGCTTCCTGCCTTCTTTTGCTCTTGCACAAAGGTTTCAGAAGCAAAGCAAGCATGACTGGGTGCTCAAAGTTCATGTATAGCCTGGTTATTTAACCAGACTTTGGGCCCAAGCTGACAGGCCAAAATAAAGCTGCTTTTGGGACATTTTGGAGGTATGCTGTTTAAATGACACACACATCTTAAGAGGCCAGAAGCTGCACTCCAGTCCTTAGGATTGAAGCGTGGCTTTGGCATGGCTTCCGGCTTCTTAGGACACATGGATCATTTAAACAGCATACTTCCAAAGTGACCCAAAGCAGCTTTATTTTGACCTGTCTGTTCGGGCCCTTTGTTGGTCCAAACTATAGGCCCTTTCATGCTACACTATCATAGCACTATGAATCCATATTAACAGCCATGGCTGCATCCTATGGAATCCTAGGGCTTGTAGTTTTGTGAGGCACTAGAACTCTCTGGCTAAGAATTCTAAATGCCTTTCCCTAAACTACAAATCCTAGGAATCCACAGAATGGAAACATGGCAGTTAAAGTGAAATCATAGTGTTATATTTGTGTAGTGTAAAAGGGCCCTAGGTTCGCGTCTGAATTCAAGCTTGCTGTGCCCACAGATTATGATTTTGGTCCAAGAAAAATTGTGATCTAAAACCAGAGACCATATTTGCATGTCACTTTATGGCAGAAAAACTGGTTTAATAAACCATGTGTATAAACTGTGTGCATGGAGCCAGAGTGATGTACTGGTTTGAGTACTGTACTACAACTCTAGAGACCAGGGTTTTAATTCATCCTCAGCCATGGAAACCCACTGGGTGACCTTGGCTAAATCATATTCTCTCAGTCTGAAAGGAAAACAAAGGCAAGCCCCTCTGAACATAGGTTGCCAACAAAAGCCCATGATAGGACACTTCCTTAGGGTTACCATAAGTCAACCTGATAAATGACATGAAGGCACACAACAACAGCATGGAGTACATGCTTATTATGTTTGAATGAGTGGATAAACAAACCAAGGATCTATAGCTTATATTTGTGTCCCTTGGACTGACACAATTCTAATCACAGTTCAAAAACATTGGGAGGGTTGTAGGTTGCATACCACTGGTTTAAGGTTACGTATGTCAAAACTCAACATTATGATTTACTGTGCCCATACAAGCCAGGAACAATAAGTAACAGCAAGCCTTGGTTTAATGCTGGTTTATTTTCCTGCTTGTTTATGAACAATTAACCATAACATTTCCAGGCAAACATTCTCTGAAGATGCCAGCCACAGATGCTGATGAAACGTCAGAAAGAAACTTTTCAGGAACATGGCCACATAGCCCGAAAAACCCACAAAAAACTATGGATGCCGACCATGAAAGCCTTCAACTTTACAAATTAACCATAATCTTGGGTTTAGAAATAACATTTAACTTGCCATGCCTGGTTTTGTTAACAGCTTACAAAGCAGGAGTAAACATTCTGCTCAGGTACAAAGTGGTTTTCTGACGTTGGGGTTCTATTGTTAGTGCATTCACACACCATTCAGAAATCACCAGACTGGGGCTCCATCATAAGAAGCAGATGCACTATGGTGACAGAACTAAATTTATGAACGTAAAACACTAATTGCTGAGCAAATGGGAAACAAAAGTGGACAAGCAGCTATACACAATTATTTGCTTGTACATCTGGAAGCTCAAATGGTGCTGTGGCTTCATAAATATGGTTAGCAGTAGTTTTTCAATATGTTTATGCTTGGACCATGTTTTTGGCAACTCAGACTTCATTGTTGCTGTTGGCAAAGGACACCACTCTCAATTATGACATATTCAGAAAACTACAAGACAAACTGTCATCTGTAGTTCATCTTGTAAAATGGTTGTTTTACTTAGAGACTCTTTTCTTTTATGACTGCACTGTATTCTAGACATAGCCATGTACACTGGTACCCCGGGTTACGAAATTAATTCGTTCCGCCGCCGCTTTCGTAACCCGGGATACTTCGTAAGCCGAATAGCCCATAGGCGCTAATGGGGAAAAAGCCGCGGCTGCGCCGCGGCTCCATTTGAAACAGCGCAGGGGTTTTTTCGTAACCCAAAAAAACCTTCGTAAGCCGAAACAATAAATCCCTATGGGATTTATTCGTATCCCGAAAATTTCGTAACCTGGGTATTTCGTAACCCGGGGGACCAGTGTACTGTAAAGTTCATATAGCCATGTATACCACTTGATAAGTATTATTATTATGTTTATTTCTATCCTGCCTTTTTCTCAGTTCAAAACTCAAAGCGGCTTACAATTAAAAGACATATAGTTAAAAATCCACATGAAAAAAGTTAAAACAAGAATCAAAAATTTTAAAACCATATTTTAAAAATATATCCTTAAATACACATACACACAGAGCACAACAATTAACATCCAGCACATTATTACGGTGGGATAGGCCTTATATAATCAATCACCTGTCTAAACAGAAAAGTCTTTATTTGTCCGCAAAAAGAATATAGGGAGACTGCCAATCTGACTTCTCCTGGAAGGGATTTCCAGACCCTGGGGGCAGCCACTGATAAGGGCCTCTCCTGTATTGCCACCAGATGTACCTATGAAGGTGGTGGGACAGAGAGAAGGGCCTCCCCAAATCTCAAAGCACAGGCTGGTTCATAAGGGAGAATATGGTACTTCAAATAACCTGGATCTGAGCTTTATAGGTCCAAACCAGCACTTTGAATTGTGTGCAGAAACAAACTGTGCAGATGCACTCCTAGCCACAGAAGAAACCTGAGATTCCAGGCTCAAAGCTGAATCCAGCACATCCAAGCTGCGGACCAGGGGGAAAGTAACCTCATCTAGCACAGGCTGAATCCCTAGACCCGATCTTCCTTCTGACTGACCACTTTCATGTTTCTGGATTAAATTTCAAACTGTTTGCCCTCATCCGGTCCATTACTGATCACAGTTAAGATGAAAATAGCTTCCTTGGCTTATGGTGGAAAGAAGTAATACAATTGGGTTTCCAGTTGCCTTCCAGTTAAGTCAGCTTATTCAACTGATAAGATGGGATAGTTCTAATAAATGGACTCAACTGGAAATTGGAAATGATTTCTCCCCAGAATTAGATTTATTATTTTCCTGTCTTCCAAAAATAAAATAAAAACAATTAATGAAATCATAAAGCCGTTTCTCCACTCTTCTCTTGCAATATGGAGAAAATGGAATTATCTGATGGCTGGCTCCCAACCCCTCTCTAATTAGATCTTTGCTTTTACATCCTAAATTTAAAAGTCCTGACAAAATCTCCCAGTTTGGAGTCTGGAAAACTAAAGTCTCTATACATTGCAAGATTTTTTTTTTGTCCCAAGGGTAAGCCCAAATAATGACCACCGAGGATCTTCACAAGTTCAACCTAGACAATGAAGAAATAGAAATACTGTAGTAAAAGAATTCCCTGGGATTAAACATTGATAGAAATGGGGACTTAAATCAGGAAATCAGAAGGCAGCCATGAAAAAACTAGAAAAGATTCTAGAATGCAAAGACATACAAGAGAGCACAAAAATTAGACTCATACATGTCATTGTATTCCCTATTAACACGTATGGATGTGAGAGTTGGCAGTTAAGAAAGATGATAGGAAGAAAATCCATTCATTTGAGATGTGGTACTGGGGAAGAGTGCTGAGGATCCCATGGACAGACAAAAGGCCAAAGAAATGGGTCCTAGAGCAGATCAAGCTGGAAATCTCCTGGAAGCCAAGATGACCAAACTGAGGCTTTCGTACTTTAAACACATCATGAGAAGGGAGGACTGGCATATAAAATGACATACAAATTAGATTTGAAAAATATCAATTTCAGAGGCTGCTTGGAATAATTTTTGGAGTCTTCCCCCCTCCATTCAAATCAAGATCTACCCTGCTTAGAGAGTGTTCCTTATTATTACTCTATAAATGGTTCTCACCCCTGTGCAGCTGGCTAGATTTTCTAAACAATCAACTGCAAAATGTTGAAGATGATGTACTTGCAAAGGGACACATGTCCATGTGTGGTTACATTGTGATAAAGTTACACAATTTTGGTCAAATGCACTATCTATTATTTCTGAAATCACTTTTCAACAAATAGCTCCCTGCCCAGTTCTTTTATTACTCTCTGTGTTCTTGCGAGAGAACAAAGACTTAAAACATAAGTCACTGATTTGTTTTCTCCTGGACATCATCACAAGAATTGAGATAGCCAAGAATTGGAAGACAGGCAGTTTAACAATGGATAACTGGTGACATAGATTGTGGAACAGTTTACTAACGGAAAAATTGTCAAACAGGATAAATAACCTCTATTATACTTCTTTTGAGGAGAGATGGCAGCCTTTTTTTAGAGTATACTGTATTAACGATCATTCTTGTCAGCCGAAACCACCAGACCAGCATTTAAATTTCTAGAAAAGAACTCTCATGGAAGACTAATAATAATGATGACTTATATGGTTGTTTGTTGACCTTCATATATCCCTCTCCTTAATACTATTTTGCCTGTGTCTTACCTCTGTCTGGATCTGTATCAATTATAGCATCCAAGTCAGAGAGGATGCAAGCAATTTTATCTGCAAAGTGCCAGGCAATTTATTTGCTATTGGCTGTCAAGCGGTCTACTATGAACACTCAGTGGTACCTAGACAAATGGTCTGACTTCATCAAAGAGAATGGGATGTGAGGCAATATCAGTGTTCTATCTGTGATATTAGTGTATGCTTATGTATGGCAACCCCAACGTTCAGCTGCTCTACTCAGTTCAGCTGGTCCTACTTTTGAGTAACTGTGAATGGCTAATCACTACAGTTAGGTAAAGATCAAGCATGCATGATCTATCCTGATGCATATTGTTATGTGCTCACCACTTTATTCAGAAATGAGAGGTTCCAGGGACAGCCTCCTTTGCAGAGAGAGGTCATTCAGTGGATGCTTAGAGTGTCTGAAAATACCATATTTGTTTTATTTTCAAATATCTTAGTAGAATATTGGTAGGCACAAGCAACATAATCTAGCAGGCAATACATTTGTTACTTCACATCAGATCCTAAGGGAGAGGCAGTACACTGTAGTCTGGTTCTATATGAATTCTGCAACAAGATGCAACTCTGGGGGACTAAAATGTCCCATTTCCACAGATGGGAGTCAAGACAAACTCATAGAGATAACCTATTTCCTGAAGGGGTGCTCCCAGAATTTCATAGTACAAATACAATGTAAGAAAGCACTAGCAAATGTAGAACTGGCTCCAGGGTTCATGGATCTTTTCTGAAAATGTGTTATATATACTGAAATCTCACAAAACATTTTATTTATTTATTTGATTGATTGATTGATTTCTATCCCACCTTTCTCCCCTAAAGGAACCCAAGGTGGTTCACAAATTTTTAAAAAACTGTACTTTTCGATGCTAAATTTATAAGACATCACTTGTGTATCCTATTGTGACACTCAGAGGACTATACCACACTGGCCTTCAGTTAGTATGACAGTCTGCATTTATCCATTTGCAAAGCACTTGCTTTCTTATGCTGTTATAGAATCTTAGGCCCGTTCTACACGTCCTAGGGGTTGACCAAGGACGCAGCATCCAATCAGGCCTCACCCCTAGGACATACTGGGTATGTCAAAATGGTGGCGCCCTATACAGATGGGTGCCGCCATTTTGACATCGCGGTGCGGTTAAGACGCCACAAGTGTGCCATTGGCACCTTGTGGCATCATAACCGTGCCACAAAAAGAACCCACATTTTGCGAGTTCTTTTTGCTGCACCAGGGAATCGCGTGGTTCCCAAGCACAGCAAACACGGGCGCCAGCAGAGCGCCCTTTTTGGGCGCTCTGTAAAGTGCCATAGAATCATAGAGTTGGAAGAGACAGCAAGGGCCATCCAGTCCAACCCCTGCCATGCAGGAAGTCACAATCAAAGCATCCCCGACAAATGGCCATCCATCTGCATGTACAGATATATATTATCTCTCTTATATGGCTTTTTGTCAGCCAAAGAAAATGTATGGTTCAGAGTAAGACCCAAAACTTGAGAAAGTTACTTTTTGGAACACAACTCCCAGAATCCTCAAGTTTGCACAGCCAAGCTAGCCATAAGGATATTGACCCATGGTAGCAAATCTATGCCACGCATGCCCACCATGCATGCCCCCTCCGGCACACAAACCATTTCTGAGGACACATGGAGAGACAGGAGGATGGGGGAAGAATAGGAACAGGCACACACCTATTCCTCTTCTTTCCCCTGCCCTCACGGGCCTTGAGATGTCTCAGAGGAAGTTCCACTCCTGAAGTCCTGTCCCCAGAAGGTAGAAGTCCCACCCCAGAAGGTGGAAATCTCAGCCCCTAGAAGTCCCATGTCTCCCATTCTGGAAGTCCCCCCTCCTCCAGTCACCGGGCAAAACCCGGTGTGGGAACGTCTTTGAGTTTGGGCACTCAGTCTCTAAAAGGTTCACCATCACTGATTTAGAATATTGTCACCACAAAGGTAACCTTTCCTACTTCTCATCAGGCCATAATCATATACACACTTGCACAGAAGCACTCCTTAGAGAACTTCAGTGGGCTATCTGTCAGGAAAGCATGCCTAGGTCTGGACTGTGTGCAAGCCTGCCTACAAGCGCATTTAGATGATACCTGGCAAAACTGGTGATACAGAGAACTGTTAAACTGAAGTCTCCAAGTGCATATTTCCTCTCCATTATGAGCACACACTAGGATAAAACTCAGGACTTAAGTGGATTCTACCCCAAACTTGATTTCAAGCTGAGGACTCAAGCCTGCAATATGTATAATCAAACTGACTAAGCGAATGTTATTTTTCGTATTAAGCTCTGATCAGACTCTTACAATCACAAGCATAACATCTTGATAAATATTCCAAGACAACAGTGTGGACACCAAAAAAAATATCAGCATTGTCATGTGCCTACTCCTGCCTGCTGTTTATAAGATTGCATGAGAATATTTAAATGTTATGTTTTGTTTTTTTGAAAAGACATGATAGATCTTCAGAAAAACAGACCACACTTTTGTGGGCAATATATCATAGAAAGAGGCAGAGCAATTATCTGAAATTACACCAAATAAATCACCCACAGATCACATACATATGTGTGTGAATGGGCATATTTATTTTTATGATAACCCCAAAACTGCATGCCTGCACTGCATTTCCACAGTAGCTTGCTTTAAAGCCAAACAGCATTCCCATCAATTGTTCCTGCTATATTTCTAACCAAATGCCAGGAATTTATGGGCCATGAAATAATAAAATACATAGCCTTTAGTCATAGGCTCTTTGTACACCAGTAAATGTGACAGTAGTTCCTATGTTTGTGTGATATCATTCTTATGTGAGATGTGTGGAATAGCCTAAGTGCACTTTCAGTGGCTAACAATCAAATATTTAAGGTGCTTGTACAAACTATCTTAATCTTTTACAATTGTTAAATTGTTTAATGGTTTAATTGTTAAACTGTTCAGTATTTTTACTGTTTAAATTCCTCTTACCTCCTTACTGTTTTAAATTTATATTATTTTAATTGTTTTAAATTCAGGGTTATTAAAAAAGAATCACAAAATAATAGAAATGGAAGGGGCCCCATAGACCATCGAGTCTTGCTCAGTGCAGGAAATCCAGCTTGAGCATCCTCAGCAGGTAGCTGTCCAGCCTCTTTTTGAAAACATCTAGAAAAGGAGACTCTAGGCAGTTTGTTTTGTTGCTGAATCACTCTTACTATCAAGACTTTCCTTCTAAGGTTTAATCAAAACCTATCCTCCTGTAATGCAATCCATTAGACCTGGCCCTACCCTTCCAGAAAGCAGAGGAATGAACCTGCACCTTCCTCTCTGTGACAGCCCTTTAGATATTTAAAAAGTACCGCTGTGATCCTTGGAATAGCGGTATATAAATAAATTTTATTATTATTATTATTACCATCATGTCACCCCTCAGTCTTCTCTTCAGCAAGCTGAACAAATCCAGATCCTTTAGCTGTTCCTCTCATGTTTGTTCTCCTATCATTCTTAGTGTTCTCTTATCGTTCTTGTTGCTGCTCTCTGAACCTGCTCCAACTTGTCTACATCCTTCTTAAAATGAGATAACCAAAACTGAACTGAATAGGGTCACCTTAGGGTCATCACAAGTTGGAAATGAGTTGAAGGCACACACACAAAAAAAGGAAGAAGAAGAAATATAAAATGTTTACAATCCAACAATCATGGTTTCAAACTACAGGAAAAGATATTCCATCTAAATATTAAGAATCTCCTAACAGTGAGAGCTGTTTGACAATGGAATACACAGCCTTGGAGTCTCCATCTTTGGAGAATTTTAAACAGAGAGTGAATGGCCATCTGTTGGGAGTGCTTTGATTGTGAGTTCCTGCATGGCAGGGGGTTGAACTAGATGGCCTTTCTGGAGAGGGGGAAACAAACCCTGCCAGGAGAATGGAGAAAGAGGAAGAGAGGGACAGCTTGGGTGGATTAAGGAAGAAGACTGTAGGAAGCCCCAGTCAAAAAAATTTGGGGGAGGGGGAGAGTTTGAACCTGTGATGCTGAAAGTAGAATGGGATCCAATCTTTCTGGGCTTTCTTTGGAGTGCCTCACTGCCTGAGCACATATACTACCTGCTTGTGTTGCTGGCTTTAAGGCTGAAACAAGCAAGGAGATAGTCACTGCACTTCTACGTCTTCTGCCTCATTCCAGAGCCAGTGGAGTAGAGGGGGAAGGAGAAGATAAGCCTTAAGAAGACATTAGGTGTTCCTCAAATCAAATCTGAAAGCAGTTTTCACTGTTGATATTTACTCAGAAAGAGTGAAAGAAACCAAGTGTAGAGAGCATAAAAAAGGCTTCCCAAGTTCTCTTCTGCCTTCTGAGTAATGCTTGTCTTTCTCACTGATATAAAGGAACTGCCTCCCTTTTCTCTTTTTCAGTCTCTCTCTCTTTCTCAGCCATTGATTGTTTCTCCTTGTTCTGAACACCTTTAGAGAACAAAAGGCAGCCAGAGAGTTGCACTACTATTAATGGACTTTCAGCTGCCCCTACCACACATCCGGAGCATGCATACATCACCATTGTTCATTGCTCTCTCTTGTATTTTACCATATTCCCACTGATGTCAGATGCAATATGGAAGTTGGGAGGGGAAGAGGCAAACTCCTGGAGGATCTGCTACAACCCAGGCTTTTAAACTGCCTGCAGCTTTGAAACACCTAGCACACAGACATTTAAAGGGGAATACTTTACAGCCAGCACTTGCCAACGGCTATGAACTCACCACTCCAACAAATAACTGAACTTTCCTTCAAATGTTAGTTTCCTGAAAAGCTGTAACATCTATTGTAATCTTTATTGGTCCCAGAATCTAGAAATTGGTATTGATTGACAAGTGGGTCATGTCTACGTCTGTAACTCTATTGTCAGTCAGTCTTAGATGTGAGACTTCACTTATTGGCTAAACACTCAAAGGGGTGGGTTTGGAAAGAAAAACAACAAAACATTTTGCCCCATAATTCCATTCTTACAAAAGATAACTTGCATTTTAAATAAATAAATATTGGAATGTGGGACAAAATGAGCACTAGGTGATATGCCCAGAAACTGGTTTAAAACTAGCCAACCGGGTAGAATGGCAATCCTATTTGATTTTCTCTATACACTGCCACAAGGTTCTACAATATAGAGAAAGATATAATCATTTTACTATGAATGCAATAATTGTACTGTATATTTAAAAATTAATGTAAATGCACTGAATGGTTTCAATACAACACAGATTATTCCCAAAGATATGTAAAAATAATTATGAATAATCTGAGTCTTGGCATAGTACTGCACTTTATTAATAAAATTCTGCCAGGTAACTGACTACCACAAAAAACTAAACAGCTGAGGCTTCTCTTTTGCTTTCGCTATAATCATTTCCATACTACTGTATTAACTGTTGTCATTAACTACATTATACATTAATGCATAATTAATGTATACAATTGTACATTAATGTATAATTAATGTATACAATATACATTAAATGTATATTCTTTCTTTTCATGTGTAATGCTTATGGAGGAATGTCGAGGTCAAATGCTTAAATCTTTTAAAGACATATGGGCAGTCACCATATTGTATATTATTTTATTATCCTTAACAGTTAAAAATATATACATTAACTGTCACCCAACTAAGGCTATGCTACTAATTTCATGGTAATTTCAAACATATTCATTTCAGGTTCAGTAATATTTAAATAAAACAGGCTTCAAGAATTAATCTCTAAATTATGATTTTATATTCATAACATTAGATTTTTTTACTGATTGGGATGATCCACTTCATGACAATTTACAATACTTTTTCAGTGTTCCACAGGTACACTTACCTTAAAAATGTTTGTACACAGAATCACAGGAGGACCTTTTACCATGCATCACTCAGTGGCAGATGCAGTAATTACTCTGCGTTTAACAGTTTGGTGCTAGTGTGGTAGAATGGAGGCCTTAAATAGTTATGTGATTAATTGTAAATCGTAACAAACATAAGAACTTGTTAAAAATCATAACAACTTGTTAAAAAACAAAAGTATCCTTGCTGGTCTAAGAGAAAAAGCATCCCAAGTTTTTTCTACATAGAAAAAATATACAGGAATAAATGTGAGATACTACATTTAGACAAGGAAACAGAAATACACAATAGAAGATGGGTGACACATGGCCTGACAACAGTACATGTGAAAAGGATTTAGAAGTCTTAGGAGATCACAAGCTGAGTGAATTGTGTGATGCAGTGATCAAAAAAGCCAATGCAATTCCAGGCTGCATCAACAGGATAGTGTCTAAATCAAGGGAAGTAATATTCTGCTTTAGTCAGACTTCATCTGGAATACTGTGCCCAGTTTTAGGTACCACAGTTCAAGAAGGATACTGACCAGCTGGAACATGTCCAGAAAGGGCAACCAAGAGGGTAAAAGTGCTAGAAACTTAGCCCTGTGGTTTAGAGAGTGGTGTATGCTTAGCCTGGGGAAGAGAAGACTGAGAGGTGACGCGATAGCAATCTTGAAATATTTGAAGGGATGTTGTGTAGAAGATGGATTTTGAATAACAAAAAAGTGATTCCATTTAAACTTCTAGATATTAAGAGCAGATCAACAGGAATGGACTACCTGAGAAGGTGGATGACTTTAACCAGAGGTTAGGTGACCATCTATTTGTCAAGAGAGCTTTAGTTGTGTATTCCTGCATGGTCATGACTAAATAATCCTTTGAGTCTCTTCCAAGTCCATCATTCTCTAATACATTTTACACTCTGAAGCATTCCATGTAAAGTATCAACTCTCCATGTTAAAAAATTAACTGGACCAACAACTTTAAATATACATTTAATGTATACTGCATATTGAATCTTTCTTCAACACAGGTGATGGGACAACATCTTCCATCACCCCTGAAGGCATCAGGCTAGGATATGCATAGCCATTTAGCAGGCAAACATCTTCTCCAACAGTTTGATACTTCCATTTGAGTAAGGCCCAATAAAATCATTGAATTGCACCAAAGGATTGAAACATACAACAGTACACCCATTAAAAAGAAATAAATCCACAGGACTTATTTCAATTTGTTATTAAGATGCAAAACAAATTTAGTTTTTGGCATGGTTTTGGCCAACCATATCTCCTAAGGAAAGGAACACAACAAGATCAACGAAAGTATCTGTTGTAAGTAAAAAAAGAAAATAATAAATATTTATTTATTTATTTCTATTAATCATCTTCATATGCAAGCAATAATGTACAAAATTAAATATAGTTTTACATGTAGGTGTAGACTGGCAGCTCACTACAAGAATAGAGTATGCTCTAGCTGAACACATTTGTGCATAGATTCTGAGTTACATTAGAAACCATTCATACCTAACATGGATACAAAAGTGGAAAAACAAACACTCTATATCCTAAGGACAGCCACTTGGAAATCTACATGATTTCAAAAAGGGCACTTAAGATTGTTGCTTAATCATATGTAACACCAAAGAAATATTTTAGAAATGTAGCTTTCCTAGCATCATCTATTTTCATTATAAATTACCTTGGTGGAAAGACTATTGAAGTGGTTCAAGATTTTAATCTCTTTTTTTAATCTTGTAGTTCAAAAAGCAAATTTCTTGAGATAGGGAGAGAGAAAAAACATCCAGCACTTTCAGTGTAACTGACACTTGTTTGATTCCACAAATCAAGGAGAAATGATTCAATATCTACCAAATACAAATTCTTTCTCAGAGGGTATTAATGGAATGACAAAGTTGAAACCTCCATTAAGTGCCTTAAAAAGGGTACTGTACTTCCAGACAAGCTTTTATCACTTTAGCTTGTATTTCTCCTATGCTTTCCCAATAGTTCATCCATGTGTTGTTGTATTCTTAGCTCAGAAGATCTGTTAAGTCAATAATAATATCTGCACAGTGGCTTTGAACTGTGGATGGTAAGAGCCTTTGGTCTGGAAAAATCCTGTGAAGGTATCTGTTCTGTTAGTACTGCTTCTACATATTGTTTTGTAACTCATACCATTCCTATCTGGGCAATATAATTTGTCTGCATTTTAAAACTTGAAGACGTGCGCACACACAGCTGATTACAACCTAATTCATCAGCCATGATCTTATACTCAGTTTGTAAAGGTAAACCCATTTGTAGATCACACCTGACACCAAATCATAACACCAAATGAGAAATACTTTGGCGTACCTCGCATTGAATGTCATGTCTTCTGATTCTGTCTCCAAATGTCTAGAAACCAAAACCAGTGCGAATTACTACCTTACTTGTGGATCCATTCCTGAATCTGACTAACTGCTATAATGCCTAAATAATAATAATAATAATAATAATAATAATAATAATAATAATAATAATAATAATTTATTTTTACCCCGCCTCTCCATGAGGATTGAGGTGGCTTACAATAAAAATCTATACAATACAGCTCTTCACATCTTTTCATTCACACAGAATGGCCATCACACATGCCAGCACCTTTTACATTTTCAGTGCATGTGAATCGACAGTTGGGAAACTGGATCCAGAATTTTTCAAATACAAGTTTATATTAGTGTTATGTTATAAGGATAGCTAGCCAAATTAAAACTTGTGATTTGTGCCCACTGAAATCCAATTAGTTTAGATTAATAGTAGAAGGTATATAGATTGATATGCAAACTGATTTGGGGGGGAAATGTTTGTCTGACTGAGCCTTTTTTTTTCAGTCCAGGATTAAAAAGAGTCAAAAACTACTCCAGTCAGTCTAAGCAGTTAAACTGAATGCTTGAAGGCTTAACTATTCCAACCAGGTTATAAATTCTCATTCTGAATGGTTCAAAACATTGTTTGTTTAGATTAATTTCAGAAGATGTCTTTTTCAATTGAAATATACCTATTTAATGATATATATGAATTATGCCATAGTCAATATTTGATCCCCAAATAAAGCCCAAATACGTAACAAAATATTTAAGGCACATCTTGTCTAAATTGCAAGGCATGGATTATGAATATTTTGTAATGCAACTGTATAAGGATACTAAACTTGCTAAAATTCCACCGATCTTGTTCTGTTCCACTGGGTTGAATTTTTGCTCACTGAAGAACATTTTTGCATGTTAACATTAGAAAGGTTTACAATGGAGGCAAACCATTATACTGTATTACATGTGTTCTGCCTTCTCTGGATCTTTCTGTGAAGAGGCTGAGGAGGGCTAGAGCTAGCAATCTCAAGCTTCAAATGCAGGAGTCTATTCAAACTGATCTTAAATCTGTTTTACCAAGGCTTAGCCCTAATGTGTGATTGTCACAATAATAATCATGAAAATGGCTTCAGGCGGGAGTGGGCTGCACTGTCATCTGCTCACAAACACGGCTAGGAGGAGGAAGTGGGCAGATCAAGACCAGCCCAACACAGAGAGGCGCTGGATGGGACAATACAATGTCTCCTATTCCAGCTCCCCTTATCATTATATAAAGCGCCTACAATGTACTAAAAGGGAGCTGCTGGCATCCCCAGAAACCTGCAAGCCTACAGCAGTTGATTTTTATACCAGGCAAACTCTTATACCAGGAAAAAGAACCTTCCTGAAAGCATTAGCTAAACAAAACAGGGGAGTTTATCAAACGGGAGGAATTTCTCTTAAATTCGAATGAAAAGAAAGTGGGGCCAGAACGCATTCACTTAAAGTCGCTAGTTTGGCGCAATTACATGAATGTGCATTGCGTTTGAACTGGCTCCCCATTGCCCGCAAATAGCATGCCATTGCCTGAATTTGCGTGTGGCAGTCTATCACGCACGTGAAACCACATGATTGCATTCAGATTGCCATCGGATTATACTTCCAATTCCCCTTGTCTGATAAATTCCAGTACCAAAAAACCCCAATGTTTATTTAAAAGAAAAGGATTTCCAAGTGGCTTCAAGCCCAATATCTTACAGAAATTGGCCACAGGTCCATTACGGAAACTGGTGACTACTACTGTGAGTGAATGTCAGCCAGGAGAGGCATGCTGAACCCATTTCTTCTCCAAAGGTGGACATCTATTCCTTAATTTCATGCACAGGTGTCCCAGCCTGGGACATAATATAAGACAGGCCAGAGGAGATGGTGTTTAGAAACTCTACCCTTTAAGAGCCTTAGAAATGTAGGATCACAGAGTTGGAAGGGACCACAAGAGCCATGCAGTCCAACCTCCTGTCATGCAGGAAATCACAATCAAAGTCACACACACACACCCTGGACCAGTGGTATCACTAGAGGGGTGCAGAGGGTGCGGACCACACCAAGTGACACTCTAAGGGGGGGTGACACCCCTGCTCCTCAAACACCTACTTTTTGGCAGAAATGGGCTCTGGCCTTCATTTGCTTCCCTTTAAAATGCTCTAAAAGACGGTGGGAGTGGGGTGAAGCTCAGTGGGAGGAGAAAATGTGAAAGCATCACATTTTAACCAAATCTTCACTATGCATATGTGAATACATTTAGGTTGTGTGTATGATATTGTAATTTGAGGATATGGTTTCAATTTTGCCACTTGTTTATCTCACAACTATTAGCATTCCACTCCATGCTATATGGGAATGATGATTTATGAGCAGCATTAGTGCAAAGAAGTGTTCCTAAGGATTCTGCAGGGTGTGAAATGGGAGGAGGTCAGTGTGGGGGGTGACACCATGAGTTCCCACACTGGGTGACACCAACCCTAGGGATGCCACTGCCCCAGACAGAAGGCCATCCAGTCTCTGCTTAAAGACCCCCAAAGAAGGAGACTCCACTATACTCCAAGGAAGAGTGTTCCTCTGTGGAACAGCTCTTACTGTCAGGAAGTTCCTCCTAATGTTGAGGTGGAATCTCTTTTCCTGGAGCTTGCATCCATTGCTCCGGGTCTTAGTCTCTGGAGCAGCAGAAAACAAGCTTGCTCCCTCCTCAATATGACATCCCTTCAAATATTTAAACAGGGCTATCATATCACCTCTTAGCCTTCTCTTCTCCAGGCTAAACATCCCCAGCTCCCTAAGTCTCTCCCTCTTAAAAGGGAGGTCCCAGCTGCAAGCTCCGAGGAGGGAAGGTCTACAAAAGGAGGGGTGCGCAGGTCCTCCTCTTTCTTAATCGGAGGAGGAGGCAGGCGGCCCTCTTCTCCATCCGGGCTGGGCGAGGAAGGGCAGAGGGCTGCCCTGGGGGTGTGGACAGCTGGGTCTGTGTGTCTTGCCAGGCTGTGGGGCTGGAGCAGGGCAGGGTGACCAGAGGTCCCAACCCTCAAAGGAGGACAAGGCACACCAAAATGTAGGACGATCCGGAAAAACAAATGGAAGGCCATGACCAAAGTAAAGCTACAAACATTTACAGAACTATAAGGCCATGCTTGTTAGTACTCCTGCTCCAAAGCCCTATTCAGGGTGACCAGAGGTCTTCCTCGCAAAGGAGGACAAGGCACACCAAAATGTAGGACATTCCGGAAATCAAATGGAAGGACCCGACTTAAGAAAAGCTCCAGACCCTCGAGGGAGGGCATACAAACGGAGGGCCCTTTGGGGGCTGCCATGCAGGAGAGGTCCTGGGAAAGGAGGAGGGGGGTTGGGGTCTGGCTACCTGCTTGTCGAGGGCGGCCTCCTTGGCGCTGCTGCTGCTGCTGCTGCTGCTGCCGCCGGCGACGGCGGAGGAGGAGGAGGAGGCGAGGGCGGCGGCGGAGGCCTTGGGGGCCGGGGCCCTCTCGCAGGTGCAGCCCTCCAGGAGGAAGAGGGCGGCGGGGCGGGGGCTCTGCTCGCTCTCGAAGTAGAAGAGCAGGTTCTGGTAGAGGGCGAACCACTTCTCGTGCCACCGGCTGGTCTCCGCCGTCTTCTTGGCCAGGTAGCCCCGACGGGGGGCCTCCTTGCGGGCCACCAGCCCCAGGAAGGCCGCGTGGCCCTCGTTCAGCCGCACGCCCCGCTGCATCCTGGCCCTGGGAGGGCCCCGACACCCCGGCAGGCTGCCTCCCTTCCCTTCCTCCTGGCTTTCTCTCCCCTTCCTTCCTTCCTCACTTCTCTCTCTTTCCCTTTCCTTCTTTCGTTTTCTTTCTTTCCCTCCTACTCCTTTCTTTCCTTCCTTCTTCTTTTCCCCCTTCTTCTTTCCTTCCTAACTTCTTTCTCTCTCTTTCCCTCCTCTCCTTCCTTCCTTCCTTCCTTCTCCTTCAGCCGGAGCCCGTCGTCGAAAAAGCAGAGTGGCGGCGGGGCCTAAGACTTCTCCTCAGGAGCCGGGCTCCTTCAGCGGCGGAGGCCAGAGAGGCGCTGTTCCGGCTTCGTCGCGACTCAAAGCCCCGCCAGCTCTTTGGGGGCTGAATGGAGCAACAACTGGCCCCGCGGGTCTGGAGGAGAGGGAAGCTTGGCCCCCCCCCCCCCCCCTCCTCTTTTTTTCCCTTTCTACCTTCTCTCCTTCCCTCTTTCTTTCCTTCCTTCTTTCCTTCCCTCTCCTCCTCCTTTCTTCTTTCCTTCCCTCCTCCTTTCCCTCTCCTTCCTTCCTTCTTCTCTTCTTCCTTCCTTCCTTCCTTCAGCCGGAGTCCGTCGTCGAAGGAGGAGGAGACCCGGGGCCGGCAAGGCCCCTCTCTCCTCGGGGGCTGGGCTCTGCTGGTCAGTGCCTGAGGCAGGCGAGAGAAACCCCGCTCCTCTGCTGTTGCGGCTTCGTCGCGCTCCAAGCTCCCGTGCGCTGCTTTGGCGGCTGAGCGGCGCCGCCCGCCAAGGGATGCCGCCCTTCGGAGCCCCAAAGGAAGGCGAGCGGGGCTCCCTTGGGCCCCCAGAAAAGTTGCTCCAGGCGCCCTTGGGCTCTTGGCGCGTAAAGGCGCAGCAGCCTCGTCGTCTGGGGGCCTTCTCCCTCCTCTTCCTCAGCCAGAGAGAGAGAGAGAGAGCAGGAGCCAGGAGGGGAACTATCACGTGGCAGATCAGCTGTAATCGGCTTTGGAGACCAATTTAAAGAGCAAAGTCTCCGCCGCCGAGGCTGCCAGGGCGCCCTCTCCCCCGCCTTCGGGAAAGAGAGATGCTCCCTCCTCCTCCTCCTCCTCCTCCTCGCCTGGCTCTTGCCTTCTTTCCCTCGCTGCCTCCAGGGCTTTTCTGTCCAGCTTTCCTTCGCCTTCTCCTCTGGAGCCAGTCAAGCCGACCGAAGCCTGAGATTTCCCCCTGAAGGAAGCGCCCAAAAGCCTGCCTCCAAAGGGCTCTCAGGAGGAAACCTCCGCCTGGCTGCCTTGATGGTGCATCCACGCTGGAGAAATAACCCAGTTTGGCACCGCGTTAACTCTTTTTCTGGCTCAAGGCTATGGAATTCTGGGAGTTGAAGTTTCTTGTGGGGCGCGGAGCGGAGCTCTGGGCCCCACAACAAACTCCAACTCCCAGAATTCCATAGCCTTGAGCCAGAAAAAGAGTTCACGCCACTGGGACCCCTGGCTTGGGAGGATATAGTTCAGGAAGGAAGATGGAGAGCTTGAAGAGGCCTTCAGAGCAGGCGCCCAACCCCAACAGGGGCCAAGGGCTTCCTCCTCCTCTTCCTCAGAGCCCCTTTTGCCTAGTCTTGTCTTAGCCCAGGAATGTACTTCTGGGGACCCCCTTTCCCTTCTCTAGTCTAGTTCTAGACCAGGAACCAAGTTCAGGTAACCCTTTTCTAGTCAGGTTTTACTCTAGGGACACCGTTCAGGTGACCCCTTTTCCTTTTCTAGTCTAGTTTTAGTCCAGGATTGTAGTTCAGGTGACCCCTTTACTTTTTCTAGTCCAGTTTTAATCCAGGAACATAGTCCAAGCCACTCCTTTCCCTTTTCTCCTCTAGTTCTAGACCAGGAACATAGTTCAGGTGATCCTTTTCTAGTCAGGTGTTAGTTCAGAGACATGGTTCAGGTGACCCCTTTCCCTTTTCTAGTTAAGTTTTAGTCCAGGATTGTAGTTCAAGCGACCCTTTTCTCTTTTCTCATTGAGTTTTCGTTCAGGGACATAGTTTGGGAGACCCTTTTGACACTCCACAATCTGTACAGCTGCCACTTTTCCATTCCTAAAAGGGACTCTTGGCAGAAATACAACAGGTGAAGTGTTCTTTCCTAGTGTGGCGTGGGAAGAGAGGTGTGTCTTTGGCTGGCTTGGCAAGTGTTTAAAATATTGGGGCCAGCCACCCTCTCCCAACTTCAGAGGAAGGGAATGGCAAAGCCTCCCTCTGAACAAATCTTGCCAAGAAAACCCTCATCTCTCCTGAGGGTCGCTTGACAGTGAAGGAAGCAGAGAGGAAGAGCGTCACCTTGTTTGAAATGTGGTGCTAGGGAAGAGTGTTAAGAATACTGCAAAAGACAAATCAGTGGGTCCTAGAACAAAGCAAGTCTGAACACTTCCTAGAAGCCAAGATTACTAAACTGACCCTGTCCTACTTTGGCCATATCAGGAGAAGAGAAGACTCACTAGAAAAGGCAATAATGCTAAGCAAATTAGAAGGCGGTAGGAAAAGAGGGAGACTGCACTGCAGAGGGATAGATTCAAATAAGGAAGCCAAGGCCCTGAGTCTGCAAGACCTTAGAAAGGCTGTTGATGATAGCATAACATGGAAGTCTCTCGTTCATTTTTCATTGTTGTTGTGGGCCATCAAGTTGTTTCCAACTTATAGTGACCCTAAGGCAAACCTATAATATGATAGCCCTGTTTAAATATTTGAAGGGATGTCATATTGAGAAGGAAGGAGGAACGTCCAGTAAGGGCTGTTTGACAGTGGAACACACTCCCTCAGAGTGTAGTGGAGTCTCCTTCCTTGGAGGTCTTCAAATAGAGGCTGGATGGCCATCTGTCAGGGATGCTTTGATTGAGAGTTCCTGCATGGCAGAATGGGGTTGGACTGGGTGGCCCTTGTGGTCTCTTCCAACTCTATGATTCTATCATGGGGTTTTCTTGGCAAGATTTCTTCAGAGGGCATTTACCATTGGCTTCCCCTGAGGCTGAGAGCATATGACTTGCCCAAGGTCACCCAGCGGTTTTCTTGGCTAAGCCAGGATTCGAACCCTAGTCTCCAGAGTCAGTTCAACACTCAAACCACTACACCAAGCTGGCTCTCATTCATAGAGCTCCAAAACACACTGCAGAAATAATCCAGTTTGAGACCACTTTAACTGTCCTAGCTCAGTGTTAGGGAATCCTGGGAACTGGAGTTTATTGTGGCACTAGAGATCTCTCTGACAGAGTCACCATAAGGAGATGTCAACTTGACAGCAGCTGATAACAAAACAAAACAAAAAAACCCATAGAAATTTGGGTGGAAAATGATCTGCTTGCTTTATTTTTAGAGCATTAAGATGCCATCGGTTTTAAAACTAGGGGGGATCAGTTCTGTAATGATAGAATTATATCACACATTCCTGCTTCCCAGAAAACCAGCTCAGACTGGTCTATAATGTTCAGACAGAAGCTGGTTTGTGACAGACTAACTGCCTGATCCTGGCAGGTTTTAAAAACAACAACCTGTTCACAGTTGCAGGTTATCACAATTATGAATCTGATAATATCAGTTAAAACATAAGATAAAGCCAAACTCAGTAAATATGAGACTGACATTTTTGGTACAGGATCAGCTCAGCAGCAAAGTCAGTCAGGCTTGCAAGGTATCTGCAGTGTGATCAAACGAACTGGCAAAATCCAAACTGACCAGCTGTTCCAGCTGTTTACAATTAAAATCTCGGTAGCTTTGACATCCCTGTTCACTAATCGCCATAGAGATTGCCAGCTACAATAATACTGTCGCATTTCAAAAGTAAACAGGATATTCCGTTTACAACTCACAATCCTAGCTCAAGCAACAAGTTACTAGTTAATTCTTTCCGCACACATACATACACTAGTATAATTTCTGGTGTAAAATTTTCAGGGAAATACATTGGTGGATCTTCTTTTCCAAAACAGTATACTGTATTAATCTGTTTTAATATACAGTATATTAATCTATATTCATGATCTGTTGTTGTTGTTGTTGTTGTTGTTGTGTGCCTTCAACTCATTTCTGTTACGATGACCCTAAAGGGAAGCTATTATGGGGTTTTCTTGGCAAGATTTGTTCAGAGGGGCTTTTGCCTTTGTCTTCTTCTGAGGATGAAAGAATGTGATTTGCCTAAGGTCACCCACTGAGTTTCTGTGGCTAAGTGGGGGTTCAAACCATGGGACCTTATCACATGTGGGGGGAGGGGGGTTTGCAGCTCAGATCCGCAGTCACTCCTGTTCTAGCAATGCAAAGCGTGATGTTTTTTCACACCAGATCCAGAGTCACTCCTCTCTAGCAATGCGAATTAAGGTTAAAACGTGATGTTTTACCACACCTGGTTGCCTTGCTGTTGTCCTTCCGAAGTGAGGGGCAAGTGAAGTCAGTTCTATTCCAAGCAAGTCACGTGATGCAGATTCAAGCAAAGCAGAGTGAGTGCACATTGTATTACCACACCGGAGGGTTCAACTATTCAAATCAGCACCTTTGCACATGCTCAGTGGGGCTCTGGATGCTGTCCTCCTTCCCTGCCCCCTCCTTAGCTGTCATCCTTCATCGGGGTGAAGAAGCAGTCAGGGGATGGTGGGATAGGTGGCAGGTTGGCAGAGAGGGTGAGATGGGGATGCAGGAGCAATCGGGGGATGATGGGATGGATGGCAGGGGTCCCTGGGGCCAGGATTGGGATGCAGGAGAAGGCAGGGGATGATGGGAAGGGTTGCAGGGTGGCAGAGGGGTGGCATGAAGGAGGAGGAGGGGGATGATGGAGCAGGACACAGGGGGCCAAGGGGGGTAACATCGGAGTGGTTTTCTACACCAGACCAATTCGCAGTGCAATTGAAGTGAGCCTGGAAGCGAATTCTGTGAAGTCACTTTTTTCTGGTTTTACCAAAATGAGGGGTCACTTTGGAATCACTGCAGAAGCACCTCACAAGGAGCTCCCATAGAAAGGAAGGGCATCTGATAACACATTCACGTTACGACATGAATGCGCATTGTTGGAAGTGTAGTCACGTCGGAACTGAGCTGGAAAATCTCCAAAAAAGCTCCGTGTGATATACTCCATGGTTTCCAGTGTCCTAGCCCAATGCTGAAACCTCTACACCAGAGAATCACTATGTATGCATTTTGTATGTATTGTTGTTTTATACAAAAGCCATTGGCCATAAGCAATAAACTTGACTTGAGACTATACCTGAAATGGTTATAAAACTCAGTTCCAACCCAACATCTAAATGCCCTGATGACATTGCACATGAGACATGTTTTCACATCCATGTCCCTGTTTGGACTGCAAACTGTGTATGCTGAAGACAGTGTGTGCCTATGCCATAAACACATTTCCAAATGGCAGTTGCATTTTCCAGAACTCTACTCATGCTTCCTGTCACTGAGTCAACAACAGCAAAAAATGGATCACCATATCTGAGTGAACAGACATGGACTGCCAAATTCACCAATACTGTACATGCTTCTTTACTCAAAAGACATTGAATTTCTCTCTTCTTTCTAGATACGCTTTAAAATAATTGAGAATTACAGGTACTTAGCCACCTTACTCTGATTTTATTTTATACTGCTGACACCATATATGTGGACACTACACACAGTATATATTACAATTTGGATGCTTACTAAGTTAATTGTACTTATTCTCCATTAAAATTGAGAGTAAACATTTTGCATCACTTTAAATGGAGCATCGGTATGACCAGTTTAATAATCTGGCTCCAACTCCATTTCTTTATTGGTTGCATTTGTCTTCTGCCTTTCCATGAAATGGTGCACAAGGTGCCAATATAGATAGATTATAACAATATGGGAGTACATTTGTATCCAACCCATTCAGATGTATAATTACTGTTTGTATTTTACGAATAGGCTATCTACAGTATCAACATGACTCTTCAATAATCCTAAAAGGTATATTTTAGCTCTCCTCTCTTTTGCTTCTTGTGCTACTTATGACTGTTGTTAATCCAAAAGGAGAACAGAAAATAATCAACTGTACACTGCAGTTAGCAAAGGCTTAATTTGTGGTTTTCACGTTATACATTGTTTACACAATGTGCAGAGTACACATTGACAGAAATAAGGGAGCAAATTAAAGAAGTGTTCTAGAATGCTGCAGATAAGTATTATAATGTATGGAAAAGATTTCTGCATGAAGATCACTGGTCTAGATCATTAAAAAAAATGTTATGTGGATAATTATGACCCATGTCCATGTGTATATGCATGGTATGTTAATAACGTACTGTACTGGTAGTTTCCATAACTTCATTTGATAACCCCCAATTTTGGTCACAGACGATTCCAAATGAAAAATGCTAAAAATGTTACCTATATGTTTATGTTCTAGAATGTATTATAATATTAGGTCTCAAAGTGGCTAAGCTCTCATATAGATAATACTGAGCTAGGTGGAGCAATGGTAAACTGTATCAGTAAATGCACATATGCAAGACCTTTGTAAGAACTCCAGAAAGGAGTTCAAACTAACTGTTTCAAGGTAGAAAAGACATCTGTACTTTTATGGTGGGGTATGCATAATCCCTAAAGCAACCAAAAATTTATCTGATGTTAACCTACTGAGATGGTGTGACGAGATTCAAAAAGCAAAATGTTTGTTATTGCTAAATGTATCAAAAGAATGTTGGTCACCATGGAAACAAAATTAGCAAGAAAGCAACATGTTACATCAGGGTCAAAATTTCACGACTAGTAGTTTATATTCAACCTGAATGTTGCTTAAGAGCAGATGCATACCTCTAAGGGTGCATCTAAAGGTAAAGGTAAAGGTAGTCCCTTGACATGACTGTCTAGTCGTAACTGATTGTAGGGGGTGATGTTCATCTCCATTTCTAAACCGAAAAGCTAGCGTTGTCCAAGGACTGCTCTGGTGGTCATGTGGCCAGCATGACTCCACTGAAAGCTGTTACATTCCCTCTGAGAAGTGGTACCTATCTTTCTACTTGCATTTGCATGCTTTTGAACTGCTAGGTTGGCAGAAGCTGGGACTAGTGACAGGAGCTCTCCCCATCATGCAGCACCCGGGCCTCAAACTGCCAACCTGCTAATCTTGCAATCCTGGAATTTGTTGTTTTACAAGTTATTTAACATTCTTTGTCAAAGAGTGGTGCTGCTTTCCAAAACTATAAATCCCAATGTCACTATACCATTCCTTATAGTCACCTTAAGAGAAATATTTAATGTATTATGCAACTGAGAACTCTAAAAAAAGTTCCCACAAACTCATATGATTTGCAGAAGGTTATACATTATTTCAGTATAATCTACCACAAACTATTCTCAAATGCAGCTCCAGTGAGAACCAAGCAAATACTTTTTGGTGTGCAGAAATCAATCATACACTTCTTTGGAGGTCTGACCTTTTGAGGCCTGCCTAAAATCCTAAAGATACCAGATCCCATCTGTTCATGGAAGTTAAACAGGGTCAGCCATGTGCTGGTCTATGACCATAATAAAGATGAGCTGAACAGGTTTGTTCAGGTGCTGTGGGCTATTTTCAGATGGGAAAACTGGCAAACCATCTCTGAGGATTCCTTGCTTAAGAAAACCCTATGAAATTCATGGGGTCACCATAACTTGACAGGCAACTTGAAGGCATGCACATGCGCGCAATGCACAGGCACACATTGTACTTCTGATAAAAGTTTGGGATCAATGTAGTTCTTGATCTGAATTTATGGTAACTATTTATTATTGTGTTATTGCTTCAATTTTAAAGCATTGTATCATATTCAACTCATGTTTAAGTACTTCATATTGTGAGCTTATGCTTCTGTTCACACATAATCATAAGTAAATTATAGGATGTGGTGGGACTACAGTACAGAAAAAAAGCACTTTATGGCCTCTTATTGGAAAGACAACTGAGAGAGGTATTGTCATTCTGGCAAGGGGAAAACCAGCTTGGACCTATCCGTTGACCAGGGAATATGGAAAAGCAGGGAACATGTCCCTCTGCCCACAAAAGAACTCTGGGGCCAAATGACCAGTTGCCACTTGGACTGCAGAAAGGACAGAGGAAATAGACTTTTGCTTGTGCTCCTGTTCAAAGCAGCAAGGGTTCTGGGTCAGTTGCAGAACATATATGCAACCAAGATCCGCAGAGCCCACCTGGATGCAAGTGCATGTTTACAACTTGTTCATTTTCAAATGATCTTACTGCTCTATTCCTTTCCACGTCAGTATGAGCACGGCTCCCACTATTCTCCTCAAATCACAACTGTGAAAATGTATAGCCATTTGGTTCTCTTTTCAATTAATTGTGGTTTGCTATTGTGTCAGAACTTGGACAAACTGTAGTTATTTTAACTATGTTTTCCAAACAAGACAATTTCAAATCATGGTTAATTATCCTGATTTGTTCAGAGAGTTAAAACCACCTACCTTTCCCTGTTCAGACTTAACATGAGATAGCAATTCATAGAAACTTTGAATGTTATGGCTATGCTGGAGGAAGAAGATCAAGTGCATGAAGTCTCTTATGTTTAATGCTATACTGCACTTTAGTGTTATGTGCCTACCAGGGTGTTGACGATAGGGTAATTTGAAGGTCTCATTCATAGGATTGCCATAGACCAAGGTCATCAATAATTTCTTACATATTTGTAAGATGGCAAAGCTCTTCCAACAGGTGACACTGTGGGAAAATCTTTCATTACATCTGACTGGTAGTCACATACACATACAGCCGTGGATACATAGAAAGGAACAAGACTTGTATGTCGTAATTTCAGTATAAATAATGAAATTATGAGATACCTGCAAATTTACCCGGTTAACAGCCTAGTTAACCTGCATTACTGCACCTGCATTAATTAAGTCTTCAGGATATGCTCTGATAGTCAAAAACATATATTGATTCTTTATAAACTGCACATAATAAAGAATCGGGCCACTTTCCCCTGGAAGGTTAACAAATGCCTTCTGTGTTATTCTGGCATTTGTCTCAGCTTTTTTGTTTTTAATGTACATTGTTGGTACTGCTTAGTGGGACCTAGTTCATGCCAGTCAGGTTTATAAAATGTTATCGTTATTATCACATACTGTTCTAATTATTTTGTATGATTAAGCCTGACCATCCTACAAAGCTGAGCAAGTTTCCTACCCAAGGGTATGTCTTTATGCTTCTCTGTTATTCATCTGTAATGCAAGCTGACAAGCTCTATAACTGAGAGGAAAGAAAATGAGGGGCCTGGATTAGAGTTTATATTATATAGCAGGAGGATTGCACAAAAATTTTGATAAAAGGATTTCTGGGTCTTAATTCTTCTATCAGAAAAAGAGATAGAATATAAAAGCACCTGTGTGTTTACAGACTGGAAGCACAATGAAAACCTGTCACCTATATCCAGTTCTTGCTGTGCTTAAAGTTATATTTATGCACATGCCAGAATGTGGGTAGGTATGTCGATTTTAATCTGCATGCGTATCCCATTGAATACAATGCATTGTGGATAAACAAGATGGACATTGTCATGTGCCTTTGGATATATTATATTTGGAAGGATATTATGTTCCCATCATAATTTCATCTGAAAAAGAGGAAATGTGTTTTTGAAAAAGTGAGGGGATTAGATAGATAAAAGGAAGTTGGAACAGAAGAAGATGATCAGATTTATTTTAAATCAGTAATATGGAACACAGACTACTTTTGCTCGAATACTGAACTTGGGTGGTCACTAACCCATTTGGATCTGAACTAAAACCACCCAAAACAAAAAACAAAACAAAAAAACCCTTTAGTTTACATAACTCTGGCTATAGATTGCAATAACTTAAAATTTTTAAAAGAAATAAGAGAAGTTATTTTCAAAAAGATGGAAAGTGCTCCAACCCAAAAGGTGCATCAAGAGAAGCAGAGTTTGCTAATTTTGACAATCCTTTGTTACACCTTAAAAAAAAAAGATAGGCTCATCAGCATGATATATTCTGATGCATATTACAAATGCAGAATATCCTGCATTTTATTGTATTCCAAATACAATAAATGCATTTATTCCAAATACAGCCTGCTCTATATTTTTATATAAACACATTCAAATATGCCCATTTTATTTTCTAATAATCTTTAGCCTGGAATCCATCTTTTTCATGTCTGCAGCACATTACACAGATGCCAAGTATCCATTTTCACCAAGCTGCTAATCCATGATCTGATCATGATTAAGGTGCCAATCTGAATTGTGTTACTGAGATTTACATAAATGAATTGGGAATTGAGCTGTGTCTACCTGGAGTTTCCAAGCAACAGCTGTTGTTTATAGGAATTGTATTCCTCTTCAAGTCCTTGTCCAGATACTTATTTGTTTACCAACTTAGGAACAGAACTGATAGAAGATTGAACTGACTGAGCTGGCAAAAGTACAGCTTTTACAGTAGATGGTTTCTGTTGACTACTAGAATATCAAATGCTCATGCAGGATGAAACTTCAGCATTCTTCAAGCATGGCTATAAAGCCTTTGGTTACAGCAGGCCCTTGGTAACCATTGGGGTTTGATTCCAGGACTCCCATGGATACCCAAATCCATGGATGCTCAAGTCCCATTATATACAACAGCCTTGTTAAATGATATCCCTTATATAAAATGGCAAAATCAAGGTTTGCTTTTTAGTAAAATAATTAAAAATATTTTTTGAAGCTGTGGATGGTAGAATCTGTGGATGCAGAAGGCCAACTGTATGCTTCAAGTGGTGAAAAATAAACCATGTCCTGAGGCATTTTGTTCCACTGTTGGAACAGCTTGTACCATTAGGAAGTTCAACTGAGGTTTACTTCTCTGCATTTCCACCCACTGGTTCTGCTCCTGTCCTCTGGAGCTCTATCTTCTGTGCTCTATCTTCTGTGTAACGGCTCTTCAGATATTTCAAAAGCTTAATCTTCTCTGATCCAGACATAGCTAGCTCTTTCAGTTTTTCATTGTGAGACCTGGTTTCCTGATCCCACACCATCTGAACTGTCTTTCTCTAGATATTGTAAACAATTCTTGTCATTAATTAATTGAGTGGTTTTTTGTGCCTTTAAATCGTTTCTGACTTATCATGACCCTATCATGAGGATTTCTTGACAAGTTTTGTTCTGAGAAGATTTGCCTTTCTCTTAATCTGAGGCTGAGAGAATGTGATCTGCTGAGGGTCACCCATTGGGTTTCCATGGCTGAGCAGGATTTGAACCCTGGTCTCCAGAGTCATAGTCCAATGCTCAAACTACTAAACCACTCTGGCTCTTAGTTACATGTACTATCATACTATTTATTAAACTTTTTGGGGGGGAAATCAGAACAGGAAAGGATACATTTAGTATGAGTTTTTTTTACCAATTTTAGAAGTATACATGAAATGAACACCAAAGTGTCACTATCTTATTTAAGAAAAGAGTTTCTTTCAGAGGGCAAAAAGCTCTCATTTAGATAAGATATGAGAAGTTCAGCTGGAGGACTGAGATGAAGAAACTTTCAGAACAGACTCCATTTTAAGGTTTATCTCTCAAAGACTTCTTCACCCACTGCAGTTAAATGCATCTAAATACCATCATGATAAAAAAAAAAGGACAGTTAAATTAAGACTCACTTCAGAATTGCTAGAGTAGCAGTTCACATGCCTTTATCTGCGTTCAACAGTAACAAGAAAAATATTTTAAAGTTTGGTAAAATAGGGATCTACCACCAATTCATATTTACCACCTTAATGATGTATTAGGACATATCTTGAACAGTTCTGTAATGCTATTTTTTCAGTAAGAAAACAACGAAAGAGGAGGATGGTTGTGCCAAAAAAAATTGCAAAAAAATTTAATAATCAACAAACAGGATAAGTAAACAAGGACATGTACACATTATATTGTTGTGTGCTTTCAAGTCATTTTTTACTTATGGTGACGCTAAGGTTACCGTATCATAGGGTTTTCTTGGCAATATTTATGAAGAATTTTGGAGACCAGGATTTGAATCTCTGCTCAGCTCTGAGGCTGAAAAAGTGTGGCATACCCAAGTGGGTTTCTATGGCTGAGCAGAGATTCAAATCCTGGTCTCCAAAGTTCTAGTTCAACATTCAAAAACATTACACCCTTCTGGCACTACTTGTTTTATTGCTGCTAGCAAAGTGGGACTCTGTGAAGGCCAACCTGTAATAGTTAAATGCTAGCTCACTTGTCCATTGAAACTGATTATTAAGTTTCAGCTTTGCATTATGTTTCAGTTTTGCCTCTCAAGCTGTCTTGAAAAATTTTGGCATTATAATGTTGGCTATAAATATTTTAAATAAATGTTTGAGAGAAGATTTTAAAAAAATAAATGATAAGCTTCATTTTTGTGTTTGCATCAAACACAGCAAAAACTCGTAATCTGCTTCATCACCTTTTTGCAAACAAGCTTGTAGAATGTGGGCTAGACAAGGTAACTGTTACATGGATTTGTAATTGGTTGACCAGCCGAACCCAAAGGGTGCTCAACAATGGCTCCTTTTTATCCTGGACAGAAGTGACCAGTGGGGTCCCACAGGGTTCTGTCCTGGGCCCAGTGCTATTCAACATCTTTATCAATGACTTGGAGGACAAAATTGGGGGCATACTTATCAAATCTGCAGATGACACCAAATTAGGCGGCGCAAAGGCCCATCCAAATCGAGCCATAGTGTCTAGATCAAGAGAAGTAATAGTACCATTGTATTCTGCTCTGGTCAGGCCCCATCTAGAATATTGTGTCCAGTTCTGGACACCACAATTCGAAAAGGACATTAAGAAACAGGAGCGTGTCCAAAGGAGGGTGACTAAAATGGTGAAGGGTCTGGAAACCATGTCCTGTGAGGAAAGACTTGGGGAGCTGGGGATGTTTAGCCTGGCGAAGAGAAGGTTAAGAGGTGACATGATATCCCTGTTTAAATATGTTTAAATGTTGAGGAGGGAGCAAGCTTGTTTTCTGCTGCTCCAGAGACTAGGACCTGGAGCAATGGATGCAAGCTCCAGGAAAAGAGATTCCGCCTGAACATTAGGAGGAACTTCCTGACAATAAGGGCTGTTCAACAGTGGAACAAACTCCCTCAGAGTATGGTGGAGTCTCCTTCCTTAGAGGTCTTTAAACAGAGGCTGGATGGCCATCTGTCAGGGATGCTTTGATTTAGATTTCCTGAATGGCAGGGGGTTGGACTGGATGGCCCTAGCGTTCTCTTCCAACTCTACGATTCTATGATTCTATGGCTGGTTACAGACTGCCATTTAGTACGTAATGAATACGTACTAGGGTTAGGAAGGGGCGGTGCTTCCGCACCCCCCTAACCCTAGTACGTATTCTGTACATACTAAATGGCGGCGGCCGTTCCACACGGCGGCCGCCATATTTACGTATCGGACGCTGTGCGTCCGCACGTGTCGCGGCGTCTATGACGTCGCGAGTCCACCCCTGGCGCCTCGCGATGTCATAGAGGCACTGCTTAAAGAAGCTCCATTTTGGAGCTTCTTTTTTGCTCCGTAATGGAGCCGCGCGGTTTGGCTGTAGCGGCTCCCTTACGGAGCAAACAGCGGCGGCGGCAGATCGCCGCAAAGCGGCAGTTTATAACCCGCCTATGATTACCTTTAGGACTTAGAAATGTTACTTTTTACTATAATTCCTAGAATCCCCCAAACAACTTGGCTACTCACTGTTGGGATTTCTGTTTGTCCAAAAAAGTAATATTTCCAAGCTCTGTTCATTGCAATGTCCCTCCTCTTCTTCTTGCTATCATGGTTGTGAGATCTACTTTAACTTATTCTGAATGAAGAGTGTTTTCATAAATCAAGAACTGTGTTTTATTTCTTTTCAGGGGCTTGTGAATTACAGTAAACCATTCTAAAGATTCATTTGCAGTTGGAAGGGCGTTAGATTTATATATACATTTTGATGAGTTTTGATCACGCAAGTGAGTCGTGTCTGACAATGAAGTAAGTATCTGAGCTCAAGGAGATTGTTATATAAATGTAATGGCTCTGAGAACTGATAGTGGCAAATACTGCAGTGAAGTTCACAGTCGAGGCACCTGCAATTTCATCATGAGAAAGGTAAATAGTAATTTTTGCATCACCTATATAAATTATGAGACATTAATGGACATCTTAATTGTTTAATGTGTCATAAAAAGCATTAAATACACAAAGAACTAGGAAATGAGTATGGAACAAGTAGGGACAGGGGAACTATTAGCTAGAACAAAATCCCTCTGCTTGCATAAGCAAAAAGGACAGTCTGTCTCCATGCCAAAATGATGCAGATTTCATTTGGTTAATTGCAAAGAAGGGAAGTGTTGCTTGATTTATTTTTGCCTAGAACTTGGCAGAAACATTCGAACTCTGTTTTTTTGACAGTAGCTTCTGCAATGTCACCAGCCTGACATATTTTAACTAATTCTGTTAAATTTAATCTTTATTATTACAATCACAATAATTCAACTATAATTTTATTAAAGGATGGGGTGGTCAGTGAGCTTGCCTTCTTATGGAAAAAAAACCCTCTATGGCTGTGTTTGGGAAAGCATTTAGACCTTTGGAACATTGTTTTGTTTATGGATGTTTAATGTGTAATCCATCTGAACCTCTTCTGAAATCAGAATTTATTCAAAATGAATGTGTTGGAGAAACAGTTTATTTCAAAAATATAAAGTGAAAATGTGTTCTTTATTCTTTAGGGCAGTGGTAGGCAACCTGTGGCCCGCGGGCTGGATGTGGCCCGGCAAGGCCTTGGGACTGGCCCCAGCTCAGTCCTGCCACCGATTGCCGCCGGAGCCTTTGGCCTCTCACGTGAGGGCGTGGGGCCTTTGGCCTATCAGGAGGAGGCGGGCAAGGGGGGCAAGCGGCAGGCAAGGGGGGCAGTTGTCTATAGAAGCCTCCGAAACATGCATTTATATTAACATTTTTTTAAAACTCAGCAAATTTTTTTGGGTGTCCTCCATTTTTTTTTAAAAAAGTGTCCTCCATTTGAAAATTTTGTTCCACATTTGTCCCGGTTTATTTATTTATTTATTTATTTTTAAAATTATTTAATTATTTATTTTTTGGCTTCGGCCCCCCAGTTGTCTGAGGGACAGCAACCCGGCCCCCGGCTCAAAAAGGTTGCCTACCCCTGCTTTAGGGGCAAGCCTACATGACGAAAATTCTCCTGGTAGAATGTGAATAGAATATGACTGGCCATATGTGATTCTAATGTTTGTTGTTTGTTGTTAATTGCCTTTGAGTTGACTTTGATCCATGGTGACACTATGTATGAGAGACCTCCAAGTCACCCTACCCTCAACCATCCTGCTGAGCTCCTGTAGATCCATGGCCATGGCCTCACTAATTGAATCTATCCACCTGGAATGCAGTCTTCCTCTTTTTCTATTGCCCTCTACTTTGCCAAGCATCATAATCTTTTCTAATTAGTCCTTTCTTCTCATGATATAGCCAAAATATGACAGCCTCAGTATTGTCATCTGTACTTCCAGGGAGAGTTTGGGCCTGATTTGCTCTAGGACTCATCCATTGGTCTTTTTAGTGGTCCACGGTATTCTCAGAATTCTTCTCCACATCTCAAATGAGTAGATGTTTCCCCTGTCAGCTTTCTTCACTGTTTGGCTTTCACAACCATACATATGTGGATATGGAGGAACAACTGTATTGCATGCAAAAGAACTGTGCTGACAAAAATATAAACTTTGTTTCATGCTGCAATAGAAACTCCTCTTTTTTTTTTTTTTACATCATAACTAATTGACTAAGACTTACCTGGCACATATAGACAAGGTGAAGGATTCTGCTTGCCTCTTTCATAGAGCTTCAGCATACAGAAACAAACCCTTCCTATTACAAGTAAGTGTCAAATATTGTAATTTGGCAAAGGTTACATTGCACAGTGCCCCCATAAAAGCATTCTTTGTGAACCCAGCAACAAATCACTGACAATTCAGAACAGAAGATTCATTAAATGCATTTAATTTATTCCAAAAGTCAGACTGAGTGAGTGAGTGAATGAATGAAAAATAGAAAAAAACCGAAAGCAGCAACCTTGGTAACAATGAAAACAACTGAGAAACCTCTTTGAGGATTATAGTGTTTCTTCCACTCAAAACACAGCAGAGGCCTTGAGCCTGAATACTGTCCATAACAACACTTCAAAATGGCAGCCTTGATGAAAAATACTGTGCATCTGTGTACCATATATCTACTCAATATACAATAATAATTTAAATGGACAGAGACAGTTTTTCTGACAATTTGGATACCTGCTGGATAATGCATACAATGCTTGCCAAGATGCCAGATACTGGGGGAGGTTAAAGAGTACAGGGCCTTAAATACCAGGACCAAAACCTTGTAATGAACCCTGGCACAAACTGGTAGCCAGTAGAGGGATCTACAAGGGGAAGCGACATGTGAGTATTTAGGGAGATCTAAAACAACCTGAATAGCACTGTTCTGGATTAAATCAGAAGAGTAAGAGAGCAAGAAAGCAAACCTGCCAGTAGACTATTATAATAGTCAAGAGTGAAATAACCGAGGCCTGGACAAGTAAATGGTCAGTCTCAATGGTCAAAAACCTACAGATACTATGGATGTTCAAAAGATGGAAGTTACATGCTTTAGCAGCTGCCCCAATAAAGGGGTGTAGGTACAAATTATCATCCAGCAGGACTTAAGGTTCCTGACAACAGAGACGGGTTCAGTCTGTAACCCTGCAAACACAGTGAATTAAAATGGGGCTGCTGGGTGGTCAGGTTGAAACACCAGGGTCTCTAATTTATCCATGTTCAGCTTAAGACAGTGAGCGGTCTTCCAGAGAGAAACACTCAAAAGGCAGTCCATCACAGACTGGATATAAGTACAAAGGGCACTTACACTTGTATGGTTGTATTGTGCCTGGGAAGAGGAGTGAGTGAGGGATGAGATGACATCTTCCCTAGCTCTGGCTGATCAGCATGTCACAATGCTGGAATACTATTATGTCTTCAAGATTAAAATGTCTTTTTATGCTTAGCACATCTAACAACATGTAGAAGCTGGAAGAGACCTCAAAAGTCATTTAGCCCTCCTGCCTGGTAGCAAAAGAAATCCATGGCTACAGCATCCCTGCCAAGTAGCCAAACAACCTCTATGTAAACACACTTTAGAAAGGATAGTCTACCAACTCACAGGGCCATGCATTCTACTATTGGTGGTACTGCCATGAAGTTCCTGACAGTACCATCAATAGTAGAGTGGACTGCCCTGTGAGTTTGTAGACTATCCTTAGTGAAAAATGTATAAGTAGAAGCTGGTTAATTAATATGCAATTAAAAGCCTGTTTATTGTAATTTAAGCATGTTGGTTTGGGGCCCAAAAACAGTCATGGCTTTAATATCCTTTTTCAGATCAAATGTGCAAGAAAAGCAAGGCTTTCAGTCCATTGGCTCTGCTGAAGCTCCATTTGGCTTCTCTTCTCCCTGATTCAGTTTCAGCAGATTATTAATAACTAAAGTAACTTTAAGAACTGGTAACTCGGTTTATTTCCCCCCTATTTCCTCCTCTTTCCTCTGTGTGTGTGTCTGTGTGTGTGTGATGCAGTTTAGACTATGAGCTAGTAAGCAGGGGACTGCCTTGTTCTTCTTCATTTTCGGTAAGCCAACTTGGAGGGAAAGCTGTCGGCAGTGATGTCAGAGAGGCTGTGAATCTGCTATCGAAAGTTCTAAACTCTGTCCCCCAAATAGGTCCTGCCATTTTTAAAGTTCTTTTAAAGCTCAGACTACTATCTGGAGTGTCCTACTCAGATTGGATGCCCCAGCTTACTGTGCTACCTTCCCAACCTTTTTGACCAGACAGTCCTTTTCTGCACTTTTCCCAGTTCTACAGTATCTCTTAGCTGCCATGTCTAGAATTCTGCACAGTATTCTGTATGCAGTCACATAATGGATTTATGTATGGGCAGTGTGATATTGGCAGTTTGATTTCTGATTCCTTTTCTAATTATGCCCAACAAATTTTATTTTATTTTAAACAGTTGCACAAGAAGCTGACATTTTCATTTGGCTATCTACCACAACCCCAAGATCCCCCGTCAGTTATTCCTAGCTTACATCTCATTCATGTATACTTGAATTTGTCCCCCCCCCCTGCCCTTTTTGCTTTCAAATAGCTAATGTTCCAGTTTAATGTCAATCAAATTTCCTGTCTTCTTTTCAGTTATTAGAAAATGATAGAGTATTAGTGTGCAGAAACTTTGCACAATAGCTGAACTCTAATTTTCCATATGTAGAGAAGGAAAAATCCTATTTCGATATGTAGGCAGGAGAAAAGATTCTGTACTTCTCTGAAACTTTAGTTTGTGTTACATAATCATGGAAGATATAAATATCTTGAAATCTTTGAAGATTTTTTGTAGCAATAAAACCCCTGACTTGAAATAAGAACTCAAGCTTTCTGAACATTTTAATCACTGAATTATTTTATAATTTTTATATAATTTTGACTAGCAGATGGTATAATTAAGAAATTAATCTAATTGCTTAGACTGTAATACTGTGTGTCAAACAATTATAATATTTAGTAAAAGCATGAATTAAAAGTCAAGGTTATGATCCCACAAAGTTAAATAATGGCTTATTACTTTAATCCCTTAAACCTAAGGGATTTGCAATGGTCATGCTGAAGCTACTGAAATCAGTGGCACTCAGAACTGAATTTGATTGGATTGTTAAAAACAGGTATGTTTTTAGGTGCATTCAAAAGCAAATTCACTTTGAGAGATCAAGCCAGACTCTGATCGTATCTATAATGATAAAGGACAGCAAGCATGTGTGTGTGTGCCAACTATGCTATAAAGATTGAAACTTAGATACCTGAAACTTGGGCTGGATACTATGGGAACCTTATTATGCATCTGATTTATTTGTTTTTAAAGTCATTAATTAATAAGTTTCTCTATCTCATGACTGAAAGGGCAGAGTAACTCTGGCAGGATGGTAATATTGGCTGTCTCAAATTTTACCCGAGTACCATTTGCTTTCAAAAGTTGTTTTATTTTTAAAGGTTCAGAATTGCTCTCCACAGCTGACCTTACAGTAATTTTATGTGTCACCTCCATGAAGATCAATAACCACTAATCACTCACCTCCATAAAGATCCATGAAGTTTAATAACATTCTTTAGAGTCCAGTGGTCAAGAATAATATAAAGGTATAACTCAATTAACAAAGCAGATGTGTTCCTGGGCTTCTTCAGCAGAAAGAAGCTTCTTTCCTGGGCTTCTTTAACAATAACGTTGGTACCAACAGTACATGGTAACATGAAAAAATAGTGATAGGTTCCTAGACCACAAAAAATGACAGCAGTTTAATATGTTTCAGTAAGCGTTTTATTCAAAATTAACATTACACACAAATGAAATGAAACAACCAGGTCAGGTAGGCCTTGCAAAGGTAAACAAAAACATTTTGAAACTTCTAGAGGCCACTGAAAAGCTTTTGGAAAATATATGCCAGGATGATTTTATTTCCCTTTCAACTGCCTCCGCTTTTCTTATGGTTTTAATTTTGGTGACAAACCTTATACATCTATGATTTTTCAGATTCTTCTAAAGAGATTACTATCTTTGGGATAAATGATACTGAAAACTATTTTCCTTGTACCCCTGTGTATAGGAATATACATGCATTTTGCAAAGAAAAAGGTGGGTGGGGGGAAATAAAAATAAAAATCAAGAACGTAGTTCATTTTTTGATACTGTCCTAAATTCACCAACCCAGTATTCTATGCATGAATTGAAAGAGACAAATTGCTCAGATCATGATGATATTCTGCAATATCATATAACACATTGCACCCTTAACACATTGCATCTTCAAATTGACGTATAATTATTCTTTGTACCACTTTTATTCTCCCCATTCAGTTGGTTGGTTTGTACATTTACACAGACATGAATAACAGAACTAATACCAACTTTAAAGGTGACAGCTGGGGAAAAAATAACATCACTAAGGTTCCCAGATGTGGCTAAACTTGCAGTTCATATCTAGAATTAAAACATATTTCATATGATTTTCAAGCCATCATAATACTAATCAGAGAGCCATTATGAAGCTCAATTATGGCTGTGTCATGGCAACCTGGCTATTGTCTGATGTGGCTACATGACATAAAGTGACCAGGCTGGTCTCAGAAATGAACAAGATAGCAACAAAAGGGGCATCCTTGGATATTTTTGGTATTATTCTCTATCCATGAGCAATAATATTGTGTTATGACATGTTGGAAAAATAAGTAGCGATGTAGCTTGAACAAGAGGTTGATAACTACATGTTTGCAGATGAGTTGTGTAGGAATAATTTGGTATCTGAACAAGGCAGGAACATCTATTAAATGTTTAGTTTTTAATACCTATTCGGGAGTATTTTGTTCCCTATTCTAATTTTAAACCTGACAAGCAATTACTGGTAATTACTAAACCAAGTAATGACTATGCAAAAACACAGCAGGAAATATTTATAACATTAATTAGGCTTAAGTTATATACTTAAAACAATAAAAAATAATAATAAAAACCTCTCACATGCACAATTTCAAATATAAATTTGTTTGTGCAGGTTTAGGAAAACTAGTTTCTTGTGCTTTTAAAAATCCATATAATAATTTTCTTCAACATTATGTATCATTGTAATTCCTGTTTTTATTGTTAATCTCAAAATAGAAATAGAACAAATTTATAGAATTAGCTATGGATATCATGAATGCATTCAGTATCTTCAGTTCCACTAGAGTAGGTTACAATGTATATGTGTCTCTATTACAAATTCTACACTATACCAATATATTTTTAAAAGATTCATTCTTTGGATTGCAATGACATATACATGATCTCTCCAGATAATAGACTTTTTTCATTTAGATATCTGTACATTATTTCTAATGGTAGATAATGTACTATTAATAAATTCAGTATAAGGGACAGATATATTTGGCTGTGGATATAGTATATCTTGATTTCAGTAAGGCTTTTGACAGGGTTCCCCATGACATTCTTGCAAACAAGCTAGTGAAATGTGGGCTAAACAAGGCAACTGTTACATGGATTTGTAATTGGGTGACAAATTGGTTGGCCGAACCCAAAAGGTGTTCAACAATGTCTCCTTTTCATCCTGGAGAGATGGGACCAGTGGGATCCCACAAGGCTCTGTCTTGGGCCCAGGGCTATTCAACATCTTTATCAATGACTTGGATGACAGAGTTGGGGACATACTTATCAAATTTGCAGATAACACGAAATTAGGAGGAATAGCTAATACTCCAGAGGACAGGATCAAAATTCAAAATGACCTGAACAGACTAGAAAGCTGGGCCAAAGCTTCCCTTCTGCCGGAGGGAAGCCTCAACTGCCAAACTGTGAGGTTTCCCAGCCGGCAGCGGAAAAAGAACCCGCAAGAAGCGGGTTCTTTCTGTGTTGCGCTTGCGACGCCCAAGTGCACAAATGGTGCACTCGTGATGTCACAAGCGCGACAGGACATGCGGATGCTATGCATCCGTTGCGTCAAAATGGCGGTGCCCATGTGTACAGGGCACTGCCATTTTGAAGCCCTCATCACGTGCTAGGGGTGAGGCCGGTATGGATGGTGCATCCTTGGCCAACCCCTAGCACGTGACGGGGGTGGCGCAAAAGCCCATCTAAATCGGGCCATAGTGTCTAGATCAAGAGAAGCAATAGTACCACTGTATTCTGCTTTGGTCAGGCCCCACCTGGAATATTGTGTCCAGTTCTAGGCACCACAATTCAAAAACGACATTGAGAAACTGGAGCGTGTCCAAGGAGGGCGACTAAAATGGTGAAGGGTCTGGAAACCATGTCCTATGAGGAACAACTTAGAGAGCTGGGGATGTTTAGCCTGAAGAGATTAAGAGGTGATGTGATAGCCCTATTTAAATATTTGAAGGGATGTCATATTGAGGAGGGAGCAAGCTTGTTTTCTGCTGCTCCAGAGACTAGGACTCTGAGCAATGAATGCAAACTGCAGGAAAAGAGATTCCACCTCAACATTAGGAGGAACTTCCTGACAGTAAGGGCTGTGGAATACACTCCCTCAAAGAATGGTGGAGTCTCCCTCCTTGGAGGTCTTTAAGCAGAGGCTGGATGACCATCTGTTGGGGATGCTTTGATTGAGAGTTCCTGCATGGTAGGGGGTTGGACTGGATGACCTTTGTGGTCTCTTCCAACCCTACAATTCTATGATCCCAATACACCTTTTTTACATTTATGTAAAACATGGCAGCCACATTGTTAGTAGTTAACTTGACTGTTCAACACAACAAAGACAATATGAAAATTAGCAAGGCCTTACAGCAAATGGATTCAGGGTGCTTACATGAAGGCTTGGGTCAATGCAGGAGCACACATTACTAACACAAATGTGAATCCCATATAATGTACCTCTACCCATGGTTACTGTAACAGTTGGGAATGAACAAGTTTCCAGGCAGATTGTGTTTTGCATCTGCTACAAGAGAAAACATCCAGCTCTCAAAAGCAGGACAAGATAAGTGGCCTGGGAGTCCACTACTGGTTGCATCACTTCTGGAAAACAGAGTGGCAGCTATCAGTGAGCATATTAACCTTATAAGCTTCTGGATCTAAATGAACAAGTCCTACAGCCACAGTTGTAGCAAAGTTGATAAGGATTTGTCTTCTGCCATAATCTATAATAATGTTGATGTTAGTGTTAAGTATTATTTTACTGTGTTAATTATAGAGTGTTAATTCTAGAGTGCCACAGAGGTGACACATAAGTATAACTTCATTAGCCAGTATATTGATGTGTGTACCCAATGAATAGCTAGCTAGTAATCTAAGTAGAGGAAGATTGATACCTTCATTTGTTGGAAGCATGCACAAAAGACAGCTACAAACTTCATATATATGCTAGAAATTGCATTTAATTTAAAAAAAAAAGAATTAGAGAATTATTAGGAAGGAGCAGTCCCACAAAGTATGATGCCTGAGCATCTTGGTGTTGGCATCCACCAGAGCGTTGTTCATTGTTGTGATTAGTGGAATATTAACCTAAAATGCACCTTCCACCCTATGTGTGAGGGCAGGAAAGTACCCCACCAATACAGAATGGACCAACTAAAGATGCCACAGTGGACTTCATGCATTTCACCAACACTAGCATATGTTTGTGTATGTGTGTGATTGGATGCAGAGAGCTTTTTATACATCCAAGGAACTACCTCAATACATGAAGTGGGTCTATCATCTAACTGCAGTAACCTATGCATGCAATGGAAGATGATCTGATCTGTCTCTCCCAGTTTAGTGAGTTTTTTAAAAAATCATTTGGAGGGGGAGAGAACAAAAATTGTTTTTAGAGAAAAAAAAAATGTTTCAGAAGCTCAAACCCAAGTCAGAGGTTTCCTTGTACAGAAACATCATACAGCTGCCAAAAAGCATTCAGTACAAGCACCCAAAGGCAACATCCAATTCCTTGCCCCTGTCCCATCTTCAGCCCCTGCTCCAATCTGCTCCATTTAGGAGTGTGCAGCATTTGGCAGTAACTCTGGCAAACTACCAGAAAACAGGGATAAAGAAGAACAGGTTGCTTACCTGTAACAGTGGTTCTTCGGGTGATCATTTGTGCCCTCACACAAATGGGGTTTGTACCTACAGAGCTCCTATTTGAAATGTTCTGGAGTCTAGCAGCTTTTGGTAGTGTTACCACATATGGATTTTAATAAATTTTGGAGTGTGTGTGGAGTTTCTTCATGACCCCAATCTGACCTGCCAGGCTAGCAGCCATAATCCTAGAAGCTGTGGGTCAGGTAGGCAGATGAGTCAGCCTCACAAGACCCCTGGAAAAGCAACACTTTGGAAATTCCCCACAGAGAGGTTTGGGAGTTGCTAAAGGTAAAACCATCACCTGCAAGAATAAAATCTTTTTGTTTTAGGTCTCACACTTGATGAGCCAGTGATTAACTTAACTCATCTATCTTCTTCCCCCCATTGTTGTCAGACCACTTTGCCTTAACAAGACAATGCAAAGCCTTAGTTTACAATGTCCAAGCAACCAAACACCCTTTGTTCTCACCATCAAGCACCTTTGCCAGAAACAAGATTTTCCCCATAAGTATCATCAGACTTGCCTGTTCACTGGGCCAGTCTGGATTTCAGGGGGAAGCTCTGTCCCTTTGAACCCTGACCTGGCTCCTGACTCCTGGTTCCTGCCCAGTCAGTCTATGGCTGAGCCTCATGCCATCCCCATCATATTCCATTTGGACTCCTAAAGAAGCCTACTGAAGTAAGTATAGCCCTAGTACTGCCTTGAACTATTCCCTATTTCCACTCTTGATTTCCTGAGCCTTGTATGAGTGCGTGTATGTTAGTGAATTGTATGTGTTTTTCCCCTTATAAATAAATTGGTTATTAATTCTAGAAGTCTGTCTCAGCTCCATTTATTGGAATCTCCTGGTCTTTCAGTATACACAATGGGAGACAATTCTGCAAGGGCCGTCGTAGCAGACCCCCCTCTTGCAATATTGAGCTAATAACAACAATAATAAAATTCCCCTAATCAGACCCTTGGCTACAGTCGGAGCCCCATTTCCTTCCCCCAACATTAAAAATCCTAGCCCATCAAAAGATTGTTCCCAGTTTCAAAGTCTGGGGGAAAAAATAGTAAGAGGACTAATATAGAGGAGAGGCAGGATGGATTGTGTGAGGACACAAATGAGCATTTGAGGAACCATTTACAGGTAAGCAACCTGTTCCTCGTCATTGTGATCTCTGTGACTAACACAAATGGGTGAATCCTTTTGTCTCATAAATGAAATCCAGTCTTACTGTAACTGGAAACTCCTTGCTCCAGTCAATAATGTCCCAAAATAGCACTGCTCCAAGTCTCAGAAGTGATGCCGTGTGCCCAAGCCTAGTGAGTTCCCCAACAGCCACTACTAGTGAAAGATGCAGCCAAGGGAGTGAGCTTGCACAGGGAAGCAGAGTGGAAGACATCACCTCACAAAGCAAAGCAATCAGTGAGGCTGTGCCATCCCCACCATGGTCCTAAAGCCTGCTGGTTCTCCTGGTCTTACTTGTACACCAATACTTTGGCTGAAGGCCCCCTCTGTGACCACCTTTTTCCTCACCGTCTTCCTGTTGCCCCTTTTTCCCTCACCGTCCCCTGGATCTTTCCACTGCCCCCCAGAAGGCTGTACCACTCACTTTGGAAATCGCTATCCTAAATGGTAGGTATGTTTAGGAGAATGTATGAAGCTTGAGTGATAAAAGCAGACGTTTGTATGAATCTGTATAGTTAGCCTTATGTATCCATGGATTCTTTATCCACAGACTCAACCATCCATGGCTCTAAAATAATTTTAAAATATATAATTTACAAAAAGCAAAGCTTAATTTTGCCATTTTATATAAGGGACACCATTTTACTACACCATTGTATTTAATGGTACTTGACCATCCATGGATTTTGCTATCCACAGGGAACCAAAACCCAACAGATACCAAGGGTCCGCTGTATATGGTCTATGATTGGTTAAAGTATGTGAGTGGAATGTGCTAAGGCTGAAGATGCGAGTCAGACGGGAGTAAGGTAGATGGAGATAGAAGCAGTCTGAGTCTAAAAACAGTATGAAAGTGGGTTATGTATTGCCTTAAAACTAGTTTGTTTAGTTATTAAAAGAAAAGTTACATAACCATATTATATTTTATTTGATAATTTATTATTATTTTTTTCAGCATAACCACATCTACTGCCTGGTCACTACACCATTATTGTAGCTATGTTAGAGCCAAAAATTTAGAAGAACAGCCTTATTCATATCTCAGGAATTGGATTCACTAAGAATCCTGGTAGTTGTATACCCTTGGGAAGAGTGTGGCAATACTGAGGTAAGATCACTACAAGTAGTGGCTAGGAACATGATCAACCCCAGTGCTGATAATGTCACAGTCGTGTATGAGGCTAGCAATCAGTTCCCATATTTAAAAAAAATCTAGTTATATAAAGTATGAAAATACTCTTCTATACAACTGAACTGATGGTAAACAGAATCACCATATTATTCTACAATGATTTATTAAAGCCATTGAGGTCGAAAGATTTCATTAAGTTTGTACACATAAATGGTTTTAAAATGGTTTTTAACTTGCTTTAAATGGTTTAATATGTTTTAGACCACTATTTTCAGTTAAATTTTCAATTGTTTCAATTGACTTTCTTGTACTCTGCCCTTAGACTTTCTCATACATCACTAGATTCAAATATCTTATTCATAAATAAAAATAAACATTACTTCAAAGAAATGGCTTACTATTCTGTCATGGTAACTGGTCCAGAAATAAAATATACTCTTTTAAAAATATTTTATCTAATACAAGATCATTTTTCTATAATTTACAAATATGATTTTCATGTTTTTTCCATCAGTAATTACAGGCAACTTCATTTAACAGGAAAGATCTTTTAAAATATGTTTTAACTAAAGTCCATTTTTAAGACGACATTGGAAAGGCTTGCCTTTTGTGAAACATGATATGGGAGCATTTAATAAAATACTATTACTTTCACTGAATAAACTGATTAAACATTGGGAAGGAATATTAAAAATTGAACATTAGGGTTGAATATGTCTATTGTATTTAAATATTTTAAAGGCCCAGTTTCATAGGGCAAGATCCAGTGGTGCACCTCAATATCAACATCAGTAAAAATCAAGACATAATTTCTCTCTCTCACTTGCCCCTCTGCAGCTCTCCATGGCACTGAAAACCTGCTCCACAGGTTCCTTAAATCTCTAGAACAAGTTTTTAGAATGAAGTATGGCAGATGAGAATAATTATGACAGACAAAGCAAGATCCAGTCGATGCTCTATTGGAGGGCATATTCCTTTTTTGTAATAAAATGTTCTACACCCGATAGCCCTTGTATGTATCCCTGATCATGTCAAAGTCCATGTGAAGGCTCATTCAGTCATTTCCTGGTACAGTAGTTACATAACATGTTACCAAAACAGGAGATGGCAGAAGACCCATCAACAGATCTCATATATTTATCTGTTTGTTTTAAAATTTAAAAAAGGGGGGCTTAACACTTCCTATGTTTTTCTAAAGTGCCTCATTATTTGGCTAACTGCTTCAGAGTAATTTAAACTAAGAAAATTGCATGGGAAGAAAGGTCATTAAGCTCCATAGATCCTTCAATTTTTTTAAAATATGGAATTTCAGACATATTTTCTGATATCTTGTTTGGATCACAGGATGCTGCTTCAGCATCCTCCTCTAAACATTGTAACTAGAGATATTTTAATTCATATAGAAATAAACAACCATGATCAAGTGAACCAGCTGTTAGCCACCTAAACTCTGCCAATATCCATTAAGTGATATGAAATTTCAGTTTGTATGTATTTCTTTGTCTAATCAGTTATTTCAAGCTTCTTGTGCTACTTCCATTTTCAATTGTCAGACTTCAAAAGAATTTTTGAGGTTGGCTCTAATAGTTATCTGTTTCACACATATTTTTCCATCTTTGCAGTTCTCCAGCATTGTTAGTATTCCATATTTCAGCAAAAGTCAACAGCCTTTTCCTGAAAAACAAAACAGAAAGTACTATACATAAGCATTTAAATATCTCACTTGCTTATTTATATATAGTAACTAATCAGCAAAATCATTTATTTATCTAATTAGACAAAATATTAGGAACATACTTCCATTTCATATCAGAAGCATGATGTGAAAAAAAGAGAAAGATATGAACAAAATTAAGCAGGCACTGACACACCACCACAATTTCAGAATGGGTGTCTGCAGCCTTAAATGGTACAGATACTGACTCTGCTAGTGACTGTTTGCCAGCAGGGCACACACGAGATCCAGATCACTGCCAAGGCCAACTGCCGAAGCTGAAAATGAATAGGCCTGAATCAGCCCATGAAGCATGACGAATCTGTGAAACAAAGTTCCTAATGACTCTGCTGCAGCGAGGAATGAAAATGAACTGATGGTTTTGGTGAGAAGCCCCATATTATAGAGGCACTGGAGATGGGCAGGGCAACTGCCAAAAAGCTTCCATAATGCCCTAGAACAGTGGTTCTCAAATTTCCTAACGCCACAACCCTTTAATACAGTTCCTCATGTTGTGGTGACCCCCAACCATAAAATTGCAGTGTCTCGGTTCCTAATACCATCGGAAATACGTGTTTTCTAATGGTCTTAGGTGACCCCTGTGAAAGGGTCATTCAACCTTCAAAGAGCTCGCGACCCAAAGGTTGAGAACCGCTGCCCTAGAAGGTTCTGAATGATGATTTTATGTGAGTCACAGAGACCACACAGAATAATTAAGTATTTAGGAATCACTCAGGATCTTTTAAGCCTGGTCTCAGAAAGTTTATTTTACCCTCATGTGAAAGCATTATTACTAAGCAACATATTAATCAATTTATAGTCTAACCTTTTCATATTCACAAATCTCTCTAGCTCTTTTGATTTGTGAGCTGCCTTTTTAAGGATTTCTTCAGGAACATCTGCTAGTTTAGCAACATTTAGCCCATAGCTCCTTGCAGCAACTTCTTTTTTTATTTGATACAGGAAAGTGACAGATTCAGGACTTTCTTCATCTTTAATTCCTAGAAAAGATGAAATAAACTTTTCTATTAAGAGTTCACAATTGTGCACTGTGGTTTACATTTCACTTTCTCAATAACTATGGAAATCTCTAAAGTTACTTCCAGCTAACCATTACACAAAGCGAATCATGAAACACCTCTAGTTGCCTTCTTGCAAATATTAACCTGTGATAAGATAGAAAGCAACAATTCCAAACCACTTTCAGGCACAACAAGAAGAAAATAACCAATCAGGTAACTTTGATATCATACCCGTTCCTTGTTCACTATCATCTTCATTCACCAAAAAGGCCATGTGGTAGTTCCCAACCAGTCTTGGGTAAGCCCTTTCTAATTCACATAAAGGAGGGTAATGGGTGACAAACAGTGTCAGTGAACTCACCTAGAGAAAGAAAACACATTCAGATTTGGAAAGAAAAAAAAGCTAACAGGGAAGTTATATAGTATCATTTACCAACAATCATTTTAACACATATGGTTAGCAAGGCTAGAGGTGCTGATGTTCAACACATGTTCACCAAATTTTCTGATACATTAGAAATCAGTATCCTTTTCATCTTGGGAGTATCTGCTAGGATCCATAGCACTGTGCACAGTGAAATGTATAGTATTCTGCTTCTAACAGCACCTCAAAAAAGCTGTTATGAAAGCCAGAGAATTTTTAGCACATCACCCTATGGATCATGAGGGGTCTTCAATGGAAGGAAGAATCAGTTGACACTGTCTTTGCACTTCCCCTTAGGTGTACTTCCTCTTATGTGTTTTCCTTGACTTTAACCCATAAATGTGAAAGAGTATAAGCTTCACTTACATAATCTACTATGAGGAAGAAGAAAAGACTTTATGGCTGGACCCTACTTGTGTAAGTATAAACTCAAATTATGCTTTAGACTCTGTATACACTAGTAGAGGGAAGGCATGAGCTGGAACCCTCCCACATACCTCTAGTACACATGCAATCAGTATACCAAGGCCATGTGTCAACTAGCCCTCAAGAATACCTGAAATTGGCAGAGACAACATTAACAAATGGTATTCAGCCTTTTCAAATCATACAGGCTCACAATCTTGGGATACTGGATCCATGCCCACATGTAGACATCTAAATGACAGCATTTTGCTATATATATGATGAAAATATTAACTTTTTAAAAACTAGGAACAAAGCACCTCTATCACTTTAAGCATACAAGACTGTAGTGTACTGTATATGATGCTACCCTGGACTATTGGAAGATTAAGGTGTAGAATAAAGTGACTCACTATAACACAGAGACATGACTCTTACACTTCAACATAGGCACTAGTTTCCTTTTATCTTATGAGAGTAATATTCAATATATGTATCTTTTCCATGGTAGATGGCCTATATATATTGAACATACTCACATGCATATCTATGGGTTCTGTTCAAGCTTGTACATGGAGTGAAGGAAGGAAAGCCCAAGGCTTGTTCCTACATCCTACTGTGTATAACCTCTGTGTGTGTGAGAGAGAGGAGGAGCCAGTTCCTAGCTAGAGGTCAAAGGCATCCTTCTAGTAATACCACAGTTACTTTTTATTTTTAAAAAAATCATTGATAGAAAAGAAGATTTCAGTGATCCTACTCATTTGAAATTCTCCTCAATGGAAGTCTAGCCAAGGCCAGAGTCTGAGAAACATTGCGATTTTGGGTACGAGAGTAGGTGGAATTAACTCTGGTGGGACCTGCTATTTTTCCACCTGTTTTCTCCCCATTAATTTTGGTGCATGATACGTCTTCAATGGAAATTTTTCCAAAATACTAGGATTAGGCTGGCTCAAAATCCAAACAGTATCTCCCAATATTCAAACCAAGATCCATTCAAAATAATATAATATACTTACATCTCTAATAAAATATTCTAGAGTAGCATAAGCAATTGCAATTCCATCATGTGTGCTAGTTCCTCTCCCCAGTTCATCTAAAATTACTAGTGAATGTGAAGTTGCTTTTCTAATTATCTCAGCTGTATCTGTCAGTTCTTCCATAAAAGTACTGTGACCTTTAAATAAATTATCTGTGGCACCCATTCTGCAATTAAAAAAAAGGTAAGTCAATCTTATCAAGTCTAAATTTAAGAGACTACTACACAAAAGTATTACTGTCTTATAGTACATGTACTTGTGATGGTAAAAAAAATCATAAGAATCTTGGCTGAACAATTTTACTGTGTTCTCTGTCCATCAAAAAGTTAGTTGGCTATTGAAACATGCAGACAACCAAATGTAAAGACTGAAATAAATAAGTACTGTGGTATTCACTGAGCTCAGTGGAAGAGATGGCGTGAGTGGGGCGAGGCTCAGTGGAAAGGGAAAGGAGAGGCCCCAGCTTTAAAAAAAAAATGTTGCATTTAAAGTTTTAGTATGTAATTAAAAATACCTTTAAATTTTTCTTTAAAAACAACATCTTACCAAATGTTCACTTTAACCATATGAAACTATGTACATTTTAATAAATTTAGGCTGTGCATATAATATTGTAATTTAAAGGAGGAGTTCATTATGAGAAAAGTGACATCACGAGTTACTGCACTGAGTGACACCAATCCGAGTTATGCCACTGGAGCTGCTTCCATTTGTCAAACCAGAATTTACAGTGGAATGATTCCTTCAAGATCTTGTTGATTATAGCCTTTATTTTTATTCTTTTTTTTTTAAAAAAAACTTAACCATTTTCAGAAGCAACTATAAAAATTAATCTTTATTTTGTTAATCATAAACAGATTTTACCTAAATCTGACATACAATGCAAATGATCCTGTACTGAAGGTACACAATACTAACAATTTTGTAGCATCTTTGAAACTGTTATGTGAAAGAAGTTGTAGCATAAGCATTCACAGACTTGATCTATTTCCTCAAATTCACATAACAAAAGATTACACTACTCTTCCAAAATCAATATAATTGATTTTGGAAGGCAAAAGTGTATATAAAAATGTCAAGGAAAAAAGCAACATGGGATATACAGTAAATGAAATAAAACATGTATGTGAGAGTCAGGGTGACTCAGCAGAAGCCAATTGGGAACCACACAGGTGTAAATGGTAATACAATTAACAAGTCCTGAGTGCCAAGGACAAGAAATGCAAAGTGAATAATTGAACACACCTGACAATTGTTAAGTGGTCAAGGCTGAGATGATGAAATCACTAATTGTAGGATGAACCAAGAGAACCAATGAGAATGATGTACATGCCTACTGGGTGGAAACAGACAACAGTGGGTGGTATCTTGCAATGACTATAATAATGACTATGGATCCCAATGTATTGTGTGGGTTGTAGTAGAGTGGATTGTAGAGTATTGTTGTGTTGGATAGTTTTGGAGCTGTATATAGTAGAATAAAGTAGATCTTTTATATAAGACTACTGAGTTGTCTGGTGTCTTGGGTGAAGCTACAAGAACCAGCTGGATCCTGAAGAAGGGTGAAGACTTCTGTGGAAGCAAGATTGAGAAGGCTTGGAGAGTTTGTCGGGGTCTTCAGCCTATTCTCTGTAACTCTGCTAAGCTATAACCACTGGCCAAAACTGGTCAGCGCGGTGCACAACCAGGTGGTGAGTTCGAGCCAGAGGTGAAGAGCTACAACTCCCATCATCTAAACATGTATGCCGAAAAATTGACCCCAAAATCCCAGGTCAACTTGTTTATGGGTCAGTATGGAAACATGATAGCAGCACTTTCAGATTTCTCCATGTGGTGTGGAGAGGAGTTTAGCGAGAAAGAGCCAAGCAGAAAGAGTTCTGGGTGATCAATTGATATTGCTGCTTGGTCAAGAGTCCCCCTCCCGCCTGCCTGTCTGGCGGAAATGATGAAGAAAACCTCAGTGAGAGTTGCTCTTGCCATACACACACATACACACACTGAAGGAGCCTCCAAGTTTTACCCTCAACTTATCCACGGGTCATGGCAAAATCCACAATTCTGACCCCAAACCTGACCTCGACTTATACATGAGGTCGACTTATAGTTGACAATATACGGTATAGAAAACAGCAAGCCATTTAACTATTTTATGCATAAAAGTGCAATGTACTTAATGATGCTAGGCAAATCCAAAATCTTCCAACACTCACACAGGGATTCAAGCAGCAACAAATTCCAGGCGTATCTATGGTTTAGAAGATGTACACCACAAGAACTGTCAACCACCAAACACTGATTGTACAGGACTAAGTGTGTTTCCCCCCCTCCTTTTGTTAATTTGGATACACAAAAGTCTAAAATGTACAACTTTTCCATTCCTGCTGGCAAAGGAAATGGATAAGGAAGTGTACACTAACATGTTTGCTCCATCATATCAAGCTAGGATTCGTTATAATCCTGTCTTGTCATGATGTGTTAATTAGCGTATCCTCACCATGCTCCACTAATATATTTGCAAATGGAACACCAAATGAGCAATAGATATAACATAATGACTTCATTTCAAGTTCTGATGGGAGATTCATCTACACATAGCAAATTCAATCTGGCTAGAAATAAGCAATTAAATAATTTCTCTGTATCCCTACAGGATACAACATTTTTAACAATTAGAAGTTCACAGATTTACTAAATTTGAAAACAATTTTAAAAGGAACACATTTTTTCAAAGTTTTTTTTAAAAGTGAGAACTTATTTGACTTAAAAAATAAATTGCATTAGTTGTGCCTTTATTAAAATTATAATAGGGATGTACCACTACTGCCAGAATGTTTTTTATTCTTTAAACTATATGCAACAGGGGTTGATTTTCTTAATAAACCAGCAACATTGTTTAATTGGCTTATACATTTGGATTAGCTGGCTTCTGCAACAAAGCATACCCAATGGATATATGGAAACACAAAGGGAGAAAATATTCAATGTAGCTCTAAATTATTAATGTGTTCAGTAATGATCACAAAAATCTGCATGAAACAAGAACTTTGGAACACAAACTTTTAAAGGAATACTTTCAAAACCTTTTTAGAAGAAATCACAAACTGAGGCGTGTTACAGACCGCCCGTTTGGGGAGGCCTGTACCCGGCCCTTTCCCGGGAGCTCCTTCCTGCACTGCCCAAAGAGCGCCCCAGGCGTTCTTGAGCGGCACGAGTATGTCACTTCCGCGCTGCCTCATTTGGAGGAGGCGCAGTGGTGACATAGCAATGGTGGCACCCTTGTGTATAAGGCATCGCCAGTTTGTACGTACCTAGTCCGTATTAGTGTTAGGGGCATCAGGAAGTGATGCCCCTTCCTAACCCTAGTACGTCCTGGGGATGTACTATAGGCGCGTCTGTAATGCGCCTCAGATCTCTTCAGCTTGACTTGCTTAGCAAACTCATTATTTGCTCCATGTTCCTTAACATCATCACAGACACAGCAGTCATTTAAAGGGAACATCATTCAAACTTATGATGTGAACAATATTAACAACTCCATTTTAACAGCTACTACTGTATTAAATTATTTGCTAATACTGGCTGCTGAAATTGGGTGCAAATGGATTTTCCACCTAATTGCTCATCCATTATTGACTGTCCACCGAATTAAAAAATTGATTATTTGCTCATTTATTGAAAATGACTGTTGAATTGTCCATTTAAAAAATATGGTCACTGTTCATGGCTACTACAAGATGACTTTCAGATGACCAGAATGATGCATTTGATATTGAATGCTCATGTGACCTTTTCTTCAAGAATATAGATATATCTCTGTTGACTATGCCTCTGACAAAGAAGCTCCTTTTTACAAAGTCTTATTACAGCTGGCTAACATCCTTCTTGTCCTCCTTATCCTCAGGTAGCTGTAAGTACTTTTAGCAGCATCAATATTCAGAGGATGGTAAAGAAACACAGACTTTCTGTGTTGGGTTGCAGGAGCATGTCTGCAATAAATAATGCAATAAAACTTTATCTGGGAAAGAATGAGATTATTCTTTAGCTGGTTCTATTGTAGCTGTGTGTGCCTGCCTATAAAAGGCAAAGTATACAGCAGGTAACTCTGGACTCCCTTACGGAGCATAAATGAACAGCACACCAGAGAGAAAGGGGGAGGGCAGAAACCTGCTTCACCAGCCACTCCACAGCAGGTTAAAAAAGCATAGATTTCTAAATTTGATCACCAAAACAGAAATCATAAGAAAAGTGGGAACTAGTGAAAGAAAAAAGCCATCTCCCAGATGCATTTTGGAGAAAGTTTTCAATAGCTCTCTAGAAATTTCAGATTATTTCTGTTTACTTATGCAAGGCTTAGCTGAACTGGTTGTTTCATTTCACATGTGTATTGTTGATTTTAAATGAAAGTTGGCAGAAATGTGTTGAACTGCTGTTCTTGTTTTATGATGTAAGAACTTATCCCTATTTTTCCCATGTTATTTTAGCCTCTGAAACCAAATTTTCTGCTAAAGTAGTAATAATAATAATATAATTTATTTATATCCTGCCCTTTCCCAAATAATCAAGGCAGGTTACAAGACAAAAAACAAAACAAAACAAAAAATAAAAAAACCCAAAACAACAACAAACCAATAAAATACAATAAGCATAAAATATACAATTAAAAATAAACCCAACCCCCATTCCAATCATATAAACTATAACAGTATAAAACAGGTTGCAATATGCATTAAAAATTATAACAGAGAATGAGCTAAAATTAAAGGTAGAAAAATTGAGGCAAAGAGCTCTGTCTTCGCGGGGTAATGGGAACTATTAGTATCAGAGAAGGGGAGGCTAACCTGGAAAGGCCTGCCGAAAGAGATCCATCTCAAATGCAGGCATTAATGCTGTACTCACATCTATACACATGAAGAACCCATCACTTAATGTGCCAGCATGCTGAGCAAAATGTTGCAAATAGCAGCAGTCTTCATTCTTTATGCATCTCTGGTTGAAATCTCTGATTGCTGTTTATAACCCACACTGTCTATGATGTTGTTTGCTGCTGAATTTCTTGGATCTTCTGATGTTGATTTACTACTCCACTTTCAACTTTCAACTGTTCTTAGCACATGCTCTTCACTCTTTCTCCTTAACAGTATTTCTGACCTCCTGGTAAGTGACTCACCTTTTCTAGGCTGCTGCTGTACACTGACAATGACACTGCCTCAAACTCTGCAATAACTGTGGCATTACATTCTGAGCAAATACAAGCGGCTTTCTCACTGAAGTGCCTAGTAAATTTATTTCAACAGGTAACCCAGGATTCCACTTCTGGTCTCCGAGCTTGATTCCAATAGTCTCCCCATCACATGAAATAGCTGTGCTGGGCAGAATGTTGAGGATAGGGTAGGAGAGTCAGGATAAATCTTATTCTCCCAATTTCACTACTGCATAACAAGCAAGATGAACCTTCTCATTGATCTTCAGTCTGACTAATCCATCCTATTTAACTGACTGTGGATCTTCAGTGTACCAAAGTTAATTACGGGTTAAATAGCACTGCAGTAGGTGTTTAGGAATGACCATATCAACAGCCCTTTCCATCTCATGAATCCAAAATGAAATCATGGCTCAACAGTATTGCCACAGAGAGGCCCCACTACCAACAAACCAAATGTCACAAGAAAGTGATCTGAACATTATGACAACAGGGTGGTTTCATAGAAGTATTGCAATATCTGCCCAAGAGTGGAGGGCGACTAAAATGGTGAAGGTTCTGGAAACCATGCCCTATGAGGAACAACTTAGGGAGCTGGGGATGTTTAGCCTGGAGAAGAGAAGGTTAAGAGGTGATATGACAGCCCTGTTTAACTACTTAAAGGGATGCCATATTGAGGAGGGAGCAAGCTTGTTTTCTGCTGCTCCAGGGACTAGGACCCAAAACAATGGATGCAAGCTACAGAAGAGATTCCACCTCAACATTAGGAGGAACTTCCTGACAGTAAGGGCTGTTTGACAGTGGAACACACTCCCTCGGAGTGTAGTGGAGTCTCCTTCTTTGGAGGTTTTTAAGCAGAGGCTGGATGGCCATCTGTTGGGTATGATTTGATTGAGATTTCCTGCATGGCAGGGGGTTGGACTGGATAGCCCTTGTGGTCTCTTCCAACTTTATTATTCTATGATTCTATGTGTCAGCAGCCAAGCCACGAGAAAGGAGAGACTGAAGGCTCTCTCATTTGTCCTCTACTAGTCTCTTTTCCTTTGGAGGTGCTGTTCTTCCACACAGACTCAAGTCTGTGTTAGGAACTGTGTTCGTCCCTGAAACTATAAGGTAGAATTACATTTCTATATTAAGATGAATAAATTTTCCCTGGAAATTTTGAAATATATTCAAAGGTTTTTAATACACACGTAATCTTACTAAATAAGCATCTCTCCTAGAGATAAATTTAAGTCTTAGAGTCAATCATACTTCATTTTGTACTATTTTATAATAATGAAGAACAAAAATATATTTAAAATGTCAGATGATGGATTATTAAAACACAAGCTAAACTATGTGGATTGTATAGGAATCCTGGTACAGGACTCTTTTAAGTTAATTCAAGTGGCACACAGTAGACTGGTTCTGCCCCATTTTATTTTTTTTAGAATTTGAAGTTTTTCTTGATATCAGAAAAGATGTGGCTGTGATTGAAAAGACAAAAGGAATACTGGGTCAGAGGGTGAGTGCTAGCTGGAAGTGGTCATAGAAAGTGCATAAACTTTTCCTCTTGCTAATGGACATTTCACTCAACCTATCCCTGGAATTTGAGGCTTTAGTGAGCACTTATCTTCCCATTCCTCAAATAGCAACTAGGTATGCTATGTGTTCTACTTAAAAAGTATGAACCTAAATTTAGCTAACTGTCAAGCATATGTATTTACAGATAATATTTATAAATAAGTGTTTGATAAAGTCAGCATTATTTTAAGTCTATTATTTAATATTAAATAAAGATTTCATCTCTCACCTGGTAAATATGCCATCAACAATTCCAACTTGCACTTCTTCAGCTGGTACATAGGAACCAATCTGTGCCATGAGAGTAATCAATGCAACTTGCTTTATATAAGAACTCTTTCCACCCATGTTAGGCCCAGTAATTATCATTACCCTCTGACCATCTTCCTGGAAAAAATGAAAAGTATAATTACAGTATTTTAAAGAAATTTCTAATTTAATAATTTCATATCTTTCTGGTCTATGCAAGGATCTCTGGAACTAGAATACTTCCAAATTATTACTTCAGAGGTTTCTAATTTCATTACAATAGTTTAAGTTGTTTATGATATTTTTGTCTTGCTGTCAACACCTTGTCTGAGTACCCAAAGCGGTTTACATCTCATTGAAATATGCATGCACATACAATGTTATCACTGTTCCACAAAAACAAAATAATTGGGTAAACAAGGTCTTTACTTGTCTTCTGAAGTGTTGTAATTCACATAGCACCTTTCTCCAAAGGGAGTATCAGCACTGGACAGTTTGTTTGATTTAACTACTATCCTTGGACCTGGGTCTATGCGCACATGTATGTGTACAGAAAGAGAGCCCATGGAGACAGACATCCCCTCCCAAATAAGAATGATGTAAATATACCAATTTAAAAAACATAATTTGTGTATTAGCTTCTTAGCAGTTCTTACCATACACCAATATACTAAATGCTATGTCTATTCATCTTAATCTTAAGTAATAATCTAAAAAAACAAGCCTTTTTGAAGCGATTGCTTGCATTTTTCAACAGGTAACTGAAGCTGTTCACTGAATCTAGAGTAATTGCCATTAGGAAACTAAAAAGACAGGTTATAAACAAGATATATTTCCATATATATATATATATATATATATATATATATTACTTACTACTAAATGTGTATCATTTGGAACATATTGTTCTTGCTCTTGCTCTCCCAGTAAGACATCTATCATAGGGTGCTTCCCATTTTTAATCATTATCTCTGATCTTCCATCTTTTACTGCAGGTCTGAAAAAATGTTACAGTATGTTAAATGGAATGGCAGTTGAGGAGTTCCACATTCATACTTTTGCACTCTCTGTAATGAAGCAAGCTAGGCTACATAGTGAAGGAAATGTAACTCCATCAATTCTGCCTTGATCTCTCGCCTGATAAATATGTCATCAACAGTTCCAACTTTCATTTTCTCAGCTAGAACATAGGAATATTCCAGTCTTATGGAGAAACTCCTGCTTTCAAATATGGCAAATAAGTGTTTGACAGTACTTATTTCTGTATAACATTACAACAATAAAGCTAGACTTTACTTTTCTGTTGCTATTATTTAGAAAACCATTACCTGCAATAGCCTCCTTGTTTGGCAACCTCAGCTAAGGAAAAGATGCAGTCCACAGTTGCTAGGTGATCCACAGCTTTAGAGATTGCGTGATAATGATCACTAAAATCACTACATACGTGAAAATGTGAAATGGAGGATAGATAAGGAAGAGAAACAAATGGATCAATATTAATATGAATAAAGTATATCTATCTCAGAGTAATAACTGATTCTGTCTTACAAGATAAATATATTTCCTACACAACTAGTTGAAACTAGTCATTTGAACAGAAATAAAATATTTAGGCACAGTCCTATAGTTACACTTCTCTGATAATAAGTCTCATTCAGTTTAGAATGACTTCCAAGTATAGTGCGCCCACGTATGGCACGGGTGCCTTTTATGCGCCATTTAATGAATGGCACCTGCGCCACCGCGCCACCACACACACAAGCCCCATTATCCTTAATGGGACTCAAGCATAGGCGGAACTTGCCTTATGCGGCAGGGTCCGGAACAGATCCCCACGTAAGGCAAGGGACCACTGTAGATAATGTAGTGGATTTTTATAAATTAGACCACACAAAAACAAGTATCCTGCTTACCCATTGTACTGCAAAAAGAACAGAATCATAGTGTTGGAGGGTTTGCATAGGACATCAAGCCCAATCCTTTGCTCAATGAAGGGAATACATCTCTAGAGCATCCCCAGCTGGTAGCTGTCCAGCCCCTTTCTGAAGATGTGCAAGGAAGATCATTCCCACCTCTCTAGGTAATTGATTTTGTGATCAAACCACGCTTATTGTCAAGAATTTGCTTCTAATGTTCAATCGAAATCTATCCTCTTGTAAGGTAAACCATTAGGCCTGGTCTTACTTGTGCAGAAAGCAGAGGGGGGAAAACTGTACCTACCTCTTTGTGACAGCCCTTTAGATATTTAAAGATTATAATCATGCCACCCTGTCTTCTCTTCACCAGATTAAAACTTTTTTAACTTTTAATCATATGTTTTGTTCTTTATACATCTTTTGCTGCAGCATCACATTTCTGGCTAATGTTCAACTTATGATCAATGATAATCTCAATATCCTTTTCACAAATACTGCTACTAGTCCCAGTATCCCACGTCTTAAGTGTGAATTTGGTTATTGTGGCTCAAAAGTAGAATTCTGCATTCGCCCCTGTTGAATTTCATTCTATTATTTCAGTCCATTTGAATTCTGCTCCTGTCTTTCAATGTGTTAGCCACCCACCCAGTTTTATACTATCTACACACTTAATAAGGATTATCTCTAATCCATCATCTCAGTCATTGATAAAATATATTGAAGAATGTCAGTCGCAGGACAGAAATCTGTGGCACTCTGCTTTAGACATTTTCCAATCAATTATTGATGCATCTGACAATGTTTATATCTATTCCACATTTAATCTGTGTGCTAATCTAAATATCACTAGGGACTTTATCAAATCGTTTGCTGAAATCCAGATAAACAACACCCCACATTCCTACCACCTACTAAAGTAGTGACATGATAAAAAAAAAAGGTGTAAGATTAGTTTGGCAAGATTTGTTACTCACAACTAATCACTGCATTGTCATCAAGATATTTGCCTACTCCCTTATAATCCATTCTAATATTTTTCCTGGTATTGGGGTCAGGCTGATTGGTCTGTTTGTTCTTCTCTAGTCCTCAGGCACCTCACTTGTTCTCCAAGATTTCTCAAAAATGACAGCAAATCGTTCAGATAGTACATTAGTTAGTTCCTTCTGCACTGCAGAATACGTTTTTTTCTGGTCTTGTAGTCTGAACTCATTTAGGTTAACTCGGCGATTCCAGACTATTTTATCAATGTTGATTTGCAATCTGGATTCCTAACCAAAGTTATTGCTGATACATAGATGCAGACAGTTCTCTTTTGGGGGAAGGAACACCACAAAAATATGGGTTGAGCAGTCCTACCTTTTTGTTGTGATCTCTTTGCATCTTATTACTCTTACTGAGCAGAGGTGCCACCATTTCCTTGGTCCTTCCTGCCTTGAAGGTATCCAAAAAAATACTCTGTTGCTCCCTGCATGTCTAGCCAGACTTAGCTCATCCTGTGTTTTATACTATCCCTGCAAGATTGGGCTACACATTCATACTCATCCTTCTTTCCATTCTTTATACATGCTCTTTTCCCCATCTTCCTCTTTGAGTTACTGTGCAACCACAATGGCTTTTTCAGATGTTTTCCAATCTTCTTCTTCCATGGGATTGTTTGTGATTGTGCTCTTTGCAACTCCTTCTTCAAGAGCTCCCACTCTTGCTGTTTGTTTTTTACTTTAGCATAGAATTCTACCCAGTATATTCCTGAGCTTGTTAAAATCGGCTTTCCTGAAAGCTAAAGTCCATGTTTGACTATAATCTTCTTTGCCTGCCCCACAATTACAAATTCTAGCATAACATGGTCACTTTTCCCTAAAGTAGAGTTTTGATTTCAATGACTAACTTCTTCCTTTTGATTAGGATCAAGCCAAGCCCCTTGTTCCTTCTTTTATATTTTGAAATAGCAAATTATGTTGGATCATGTTAGCAGTCTCTCAGCAGATATGAGACTAACTGAAGTCCCCCATAACTACTGATTCTTGCATCTTTAAGATTTCTTTCTGAAAAGGATCATCCACTACCTCTTCCAGGTTTGGTGGCTTGTAGTAGACTCCTACTACAATGTTGCATTTTCAACTTCTCCATTTAGTTTTATCCAAATGCTCTCAGCTGGTTCACTCTGATTACTGTTATGGATTTCCGTATAAACGAATCGTTTTTGACATATCATGCTATTCCCCCTCCTTTTTTGTTATATCTATTTTTTTCAACAGGTTTTCAATGGGTATTCATATGCTGTATTTGCCTTACACTGGGGGGTCCAGAACGGATCCCCCGCATAAGGCAAGGGCGCAATGTATTCCTCTTTCTTTTTCTACTTTCTTCTCCACCTCGCTATTACATATACATATTCTTTCTTATTTTTGAACTATGTAATTTATATATTCTATTTTTTTCATTTTAAGAAATTATTATTTTCCACATCTTATTAATATAATGATTATCTTTATTTTCTAATCAAGTTTGGACCATCTCTTTCTACAGTACCTTAACAATGGATCCCATATCTCTTCTCCTTCTTTAGTTATTTTTTCTCTCATTAACATTGTTAATTTATCCATTTCGATTACATCTAAGGCTTTTAAAATCCAGTCATCTATGGTTGGGGAATTGCTACTTGCTTTTAATATACTCTGTAACCAAAACTGCTCCAGTCCTGACAATATCGTTTATACTGTGAAGATCTTTAGTTTTGGAACAAAGCTTTCTGAACCTTTCTAAAACTTGTGTTTATGAACTGAAGACTGACAGTATATGACAGGCCCTCCTCTAGATGCACAGTACCCACAAAGAAAGGTAAGATGACTGGTTTTAATGGTGAAATTGCCTAGTCAGAGAAGCTTGCTTGGTACTTAAACAATGATCTTCCAGCATCAAGCATTCTATTTGGAAAACTGTTTTAGTGCTTCTACAGCTCTGAACTTTTACTTTGCTGGTGGTTTTAATTTAGTTTTATATGCTATTGTGTTTTATTTTCTAGTGCTGATTTTATCTTAGTTTTGTATTCTGCTTTTTTAATCACTGCCTCACTGCATTATTGTTGTAAATATATTTTAAACAGAATGACATCATTCAGGGAACTCCAATTAGTAGTAAGTATAACTACTAATGCAACTGTAAGTAAATTAATGAATAGTCTAGTTGGACTAAAGATTGGGCTACTCTTTATCTACCTTGTAAGAATTGTAGAATACGATATAAACATTCAAAAAAGTAATTGCCGTGTTAAATTACTGGCTCAATATATTTTAAATGTGCCACCTTTTGCAAAGCAGGCAAGTATACACAACTGAATAACATTTGCTACAGTCATAATCGTAATAGTCATCCACCTGTATTCTGAAATCCACTTTTAGTCTTACTTCAACAATAAAAATTCAATTTGTAAACTCACTCTAAAAAGCGGAGCCACTCTGTATTGCAGTCAAGGACTAGCTGCTCTCGTAGTTGATTCAGATGCCTGTAATTTTCTACAATAAAAGGAGTATGGAAACGGCTGACAGCTTTTGTGCTAGAAAAGAAAATCAAATATGAAATGAAGGTTACTAAGCAATCAGTCATGGAACAATTTATACACATGAACAGTTTTTCTTAGGAATCATCACACATTATATGTTGCATATGCAGTGGTATTCTCCATACAGGAAAAGGAGTATCTTGTTATATGAAATGATACATTTCTTGATAAAAGAGCTGATGCTCTTCTCCACTTATCTGTCTGTAAGTTTACTTATGGCAGATATTCATTTGTACCACACAACAGACAATGTAGAACACATTTAATGGGGTAATAACCTAAGGTTACCTCCATATTAGAGACCAAACTATATGTTAGTTGAACAGGTATTGTTCTTTTAATATTGTGAAGCTGCTCTGGGTCCCAGTTCAGGGAAAAGAGTGGGATACAAATAACAACAACAACTCCCTATGTGCCTTAAACACTGGTTTCACAAGAAAAGGTCCTTTTACTATGTTACTAATCTGTCAGTTCCGTCAGTCTTTATGTTGAGTAAGATATGTGGTTGCCAAGAAGCATTCAACAAAGAAAACATTAAAAATAACATAATAAAATAAAGTCAAATGCCCAGTTTATATATTCTGCTTAACAACAAAGTGTTTCAGCTCTAAAGAAATCACAATGGAGAAGTGCAAGTTAGAATTATTATTATTATTATTATTATTATTATTATTAAGCTTTATTTATATAGCGCTGTAAATTTACACAGCACTGTACATACAATCTTTTAATTAGACAGTTCCCTGCCCTCAGGCTTACAATCTAAGAAGACATGACACAAAAGGAGAAGGGAATGGTTGGGGGGAAGGGGATCAGGTCCTGGAGTTCATCTTTCCCTCTGAGGCCTGAATCAAGGCAGATGGACTGGAGGGAGAGCTCTGTTTCTTAAGGATAGGCCCGATGGTGTTGGGCCTGCCATTTCACTCCCTCCAGGCTGGATGGCTTACCCTTCTCCATCTCTGGATGATGGTGGATGGAGGGATGGGCTCCCCTTTCAGGGAAGGCCTGATGGAGCTGGCTTC
>NC_056523.1:287130591-287157173 GCF_019175285.1 Sceloporus undulatus
CCCTTCTCCCTCTCTGGATGATGGTGGATGGAGGGGTGGGCTCCTCTTTCAGGGAAGGCCTGATGGAGCTGGCTTACCCTTCTCCCTCTCTGGATGATGGTGGATGGAGGGGTGGGCTCCTCTTTCAGGGAAAGCCTGATGGAGCTGGCTTCCCCATCTCCCTCTCTGGATGATGGTGGATGGAGGGATGGGCTCCTCTTTCAGGGAAGGCCTGATGGAGCTAATTAGTAAAATCTGAATAAAATAACATTTCCTAATGGAAAATAACTGAATACAACTGTTCAAAATTACGTTTTGGGTCTACTTTGTTGTTTTTACCTGAGGGTAAAAACTGTGTGTATGATTTTTGTGTGTATATGCTAACTTGTCTGTGTTTGGGTGGTATGTTCAGCCTACATTGTATGTGTGTACATGGGAATCATAGAATCAGAGTTGGAAGAGACCCCAAGGACCATCCAGTTCAACCCCATGCCATGCAGAAACTCTCAATCAAAGCATCCCTGACAGATGGCCATCCAGCCTCTAAACAGGAAGGAGACTCCACCACCCATTGTAGGCTCACCTTAAGGTTACCGTAAGTCAAAAACGAATTGAAGAAGCACACAACAACATCATCAACAACAACAACATAAAATAAATTACAGGCGCACCAAAGCTGAAAGATACACTCATTAAAATGTTATAGTGTGAATCAAACGTCCAAATATACATCTGATTCTTTCCATGATGAACAGCACTGTAGAAATGTAGTGAGATAGTGCTATTGAAGAAAGTAAAGATGTATACACATGCTTCACCACCCTTTCTTTCCATATTGAGTCTTGACATCTAAAGTGGACTTCTACTCACATTCAAATGCAATAAAGAATCTGATTTTATCAGACCTTTCACACCTTCCCCATAAAGCAGAAAAGTTGGGAAACTGATTATTTATTCTATCACATATTTATTTTAGAATATTTTACACTTTTCTAACATTATTTAGGACTTTAAGATCTTTTCTTGGAAGTTAACTGTTTAGTAACTGAAGTAAAAAATGGAAAGCAATAAAGAAATTTATTATCTTTCCATACCTGCTAACTTTAATCCAGTCAAGTGGTACAGAAGACACAAGTGGGTTCTTAACTTCAATCTGAAACTAAAATATCATATAATTAAATATGAGACAGGAACCTGCTAGTCTATTTCAGAGAAAAATACATTGTAGTACGCAAAAGATTAACAAATGAGCAGTGGAATAATCCTTGATGAGCAAGAGCCTACGTCATCACATACTTCATGCCTATAAAGCATTATAGAATCACATAGCTGGAAGTCCAACATCTGTCATAGAGAAAGGGGCTGTGAGCCTATCTAAAAAGACTGGGTGTTTGCTGTGGAATTTCTAGGAAATTCCACGGCAACATAGGACAGACTAGATGGTACCATGGACCTCTGCTTTCTTATGTGCTGAGAAGATCCCTGCTGCAGCCTGTGATGTCAGATAGGGGCGCCTTGCCATGTCAGTGTAGCCAGGCACCCTGTTTCCACCCTTGTGGGCCACAATAGGGGGTTCTCAGCACACACAATAATGGATGCAGGTACAGGTGTGTGGTGGTAGTGGGTCATGATGTGGCAGCAGGCAGGTGTGTAAACACCAACCTATCTCCATGCCAGCCTGAGGAGTGCCCCAGGGCAAGATGCCATGGCCCCAGCCTATGCTATCATGCCCATCTGCTTAGGGCCCCTAGTCTCTAGAGCAACCGAAAACTAGCTTGCTCCATTTTCAACATGACAACAATATCATAAAGGATCTTGTCAAAAGCCTTCTCAATCAAGATGTACTACCAGTGATGGCAAACCTTTTAGAAATTGATTGCCCAAACTCAGTGGCATACCTGCACCATGTGTCACTGGGTGCTAGGGGCAGGACTTTCAGGGGTGGGACTTCCAGAGGACAGAACTTCTGCCTTCTGGGGGCAGCACTTCCAGGGGAAAAACCCAAGGCACACTCTCTCAGCTTCAGGCTAGCAATAGCAAAAAAACAAAAACAAAATCCTAACAAAACTTGCCAAAAGCCTCCATGATAGTTTCACGTTAAGGTCACCATAAGTTGGAAATGACTTGAAGGCACCACACACATAAGTCATGCTCTCTCAGATTCAGAAAACAGCAATGGCAACCCCCCTCTGACAAAGCTTACCATGGAAACTGTGTGATAAGGTCGCCATAGTGCCATCAGAAACTACTTGAAGGCACAGAACACCCTGCCTCAAGTCTGAAGGAGAAGAAGGTAATGGCGTCCCCCAAGCTGCCAAGAGGGAGCAGATCATTGCTGCGGTATTTGGTTGCTGCAGCAACGATCTGGGGGCCAAAAGGAGTGACGTTTAGCCACCTGTCTGTCGAGCCCCTTAGTAATCACAGCATTACTTTCTACACAAACTGACTGCTTACTAAGCTATTTTAGAACCTTTCCTGTACTGATGTCAAGCTGACAGATTGAAAATTGCTCAACTCTTTTACACTCTTTTGAAGACGAGTAAACATTCCTCCAGTCTGCTGGGACCTCTCCTGTTCTCAAGTCTCTAAAAGATAATCAATGAAGATTAAATCTACAAATTACTATAGTTCCTCAGATGTAGTTCATCTGGTCCTGAAGACTAGAATTTGTGCAGAGAATCTACACATTCCTGTGCTATCTCTTTGCTTATTCTGGGCAGCAGTCCTCTTCCTGTATAATTTGCTCTATTTGGATTAGGCCAAAAGGTGTTTTCTTTTTGTGATAATACTGGAGCAAAGCAAGCCATCAGCAAATAGATGTGCTCTACAGTAGAAGCAAAGTACAACCTTCTGTGAAGAAACTCTGGAGTTTCCTTGCTAGCAAAGATATTAATCTTCACTAATCTTTCCCTTCAAGTCACTTCTGGCTTATGGCAATTCTATCACAGGGATGTCTTGGCAAGATAGGCTGAAAAGGGGTTTCCCTTTGCCTCCCTCTAAGGCTTTGAGAAGGTGATTTGCCACAGTCACCCAGTGCGTTTCTATGGCTAAGCAGGATTTGTGCCTTGGACTTCAGAGCCACTGTCTAACATTCAAATAACCACATCACATTTGCTCCTATTGTTTGCCCTACTGAAGTGTTTAACTGGAATGAAAATATAATAAAGACATATGTACTTGACTCTCAGCAGATCATTACTCAGTTTGACAAAATATCTGATTTCATAATGGGCATATACTCAGATCATTTGCAATTTTAAATTACTGAATTAATTCATTACACTTGTTTTCCAGATACCTCAATATAAATCCCACACCTGCTTTCTGAAATTCTCAGTGAAGTGTCCACATGTAATCAGTATAACTGCATTAGTTCCAAAGCATCTCTCTGTTGCTATCATTCTAATCCAAGATATTACATACAGTTCTATATAAAGAGATTATCTTCTGTTGATAAAGCCTTTTCAAGGGTAACCAAAGAGCAAGCAAGATAAGCTTGGTCTGTGTTTTGTTTTGTTTTTTGCTTTCAGGAATGGGTTTTAAAAGTAGAAAACAGTTGGTGAATCAATTAACTCCTTCAATCTTTGAGGTAAATAAAATTTAACAATATACATAACATACTGTATAATAACACAAAAATTTAGGTGTGATATCACTCATTAGAGAACTCTTGGAATAGTCTAAAATCATTAATTGGTAAGCACTGTACAATAACATTCAAAATCCACAAAATAGTGCTATCTTTATTGGAACAATCAGAATGCACAAAATACATGTTGCAAGCTTTTGAAGCAACATATTTTGTGCATGTTGGTTGTCCCAATAAAGGTATCAGTCTTTTGTGGATTTTGGATATTATTATACTTTGCTTCATGGCCAACACAGCTACCTCTGGATATATTCATTTATAAGCATTGACACATAGCTTTCAAAAATGTTGGTGGGTACTATGTATTTTCATGCTTCTATCCTCCTTTATCTTCTATGTAGCAGTTAATATGCAACCATTTATTAAGATGTACTTGAAAATAACTGCTCTGTTTTTCACTCAACATTATAACTCCTTACAATTGTAGGAGTATATAATGAACATGATTTCACTGAACTAATATTTCACAAAAGGGGTTCATTACATTTGATACCCCCACCTATAAATGTATAGGTCACCACCAGTTATTATTACTATTAAAAGCAAAAGACTATATCTGTAAAAAAAAAAACCAAGTAGGATTAAATGCTTGATACAATTTATAAAATGCTGGTACACCCAAAAAGAACAGAATATTGAAGCCAATAATTATGTTACCTCTTGTCCTGATACTGTTACATAAGCAGCAAATGGGCAATTTAGTATTCTTCGTATATCTTCAAGGTGAATCTGGATCTGACAGAGTACTCCCTGAATCTCATCCTTCCTTGTCCTTATTAAAGGAAATTCTTGAAGATCCTTGAACAGTTGAGTTTTGTCTCCAGCCCTAATTACAGAAAACCCCATTTTTAAAAGTTGTACTCAATTTTTTTTACCTAAAACATTTATAATTTTAAAGAGTGGTAAATACACATGTTGTGAAGTCTAAGGTTTTCATGGCCGGCATCCATAGTTTTTTGTGGGGTTTTTGGGCTACTCTTCTAGACCTCGAAAAACCCAGAAAAACAATATACATGTTGTCTAATAATGTAAGTATGTAAAACATATAAATTATGGTTTAACTGGTTTCAACTTTAGTATTTTGTGAATTTTGACTGTGTTTTTTATCTGTTTCAATCTGACTACCATCAGTCCTTGATAAGTTTTATAAGACAGTTATATAGAACAGAATTACAAAATTATTCCAAGTGCTTTAACATGTATAAAATTCCTTTTTAATGTTTAAGAACGTTACATGTTTTAGCTATATCATTCTTTTTAAAATTGTAAGCCATCCTGAATCCCAATTTTGAGAAAAAGGTAGGGTAGAAATAAATATAATGGTGTTCCAAATGAGTCTACTGCACAGACACTAACCCCTTTGTGTAATTCAGATAGAAGAATCAGTTAAACCTACAGAGTCAGCGTAGTGTGGCACTAGGACAACGGCAACTTCTCATTCAGCCACAGAAATCCAATGGGTGACGGGCAAGTCACTCTCTCAGCCTTAGAAGATGGCAGTGCCAAATCTCCTCTGAATAAATATTGCCCCCCCCCCCCCCCCCCCCCCCCCCCCACAAAAAAAACCAAACCTGTGATAGGGCTGTAACAAGCTGGAGTCAACGGAAGGTACATAAGAACAACAAATTACTGAAAATACTTTTTACTGCAATGATTAAAACACCTGTGTCCCACCTAGACACCTTCTGTCTTGAGAATGACTGGTGTAATGCTTAAAACTACTGGTAGGAGGTGTTCTATTAAAATCTTGTGGCAGAATTATAGCTCACCAGAGCATATCATCGACATTAATTGTTTTTTATAAAAAATATGCAGGATATCCTTTTTTGTAAAAAATAAATAAATAATGATGATGATATAGGTTTTCTTTAGGGTCACCCTAAGTAAAAAAAAAAAATTGAAGGCACGCAGCAACAACAGTGTAGGATATTCCAGGTCAAGTTCTTGGCATCTCATTTAAAAGATCAAGTAGTAGGAAGGTGAAGCCAAATTAGATGGAATATTTGCAATGTAGTTCAACATAGTTATGTTTTTCTAGAACAAGTTTTCAACACATGTGGAGAGGGATACGATTTGGACTGAAACGATGGTACACCCATTCTGTGCCTGAGTTATATACAACAGGGGTAAGCTCCAGTGGATTGGAATGAGAATCTCACTTCCATTGCAAATAGCTGGTTTACTAGGAGGAATCACAACCAGATCAGTAAGATAGAGTTTAAGTGCCCTTGCCCCAATAACATGGTTCTAACACAGACCCTGGATATTTGTTCGAGGAAGAAGAGTCACACACAGGGAAATATATATGACAAATGTCATATCTAGTTTAGCTCTGACCCTAGAGAACTACTGGATATGCTACTTTTTAGAACTGCAGAACTGAATAGGGCATAATGTGCAAAAGGCAAACAGGAAATGATCACCATTCAGAAAAATGTGGAAGCCAATCAAAAATTCAATAAAGAAAAACTAGTAGAAGATTACATATAAACTCCTCCATGACTGTGAGTAAGATCTAACATACGCTTTATACAGTTAAAAAGAATATGGAGATCTAACTATGTTTTTCCATGGGGTTCACATCTTAATAAAATCTCTGTAAAAAAACTCCAATGACAGCCTAGATCTCAACCCCAGAATGTTTGTATTAGGGTAGAAGCTGTGACCCTGGTTGATGAAGCTCCAAGCTTCTCATTGGCTGAAAGGATTTCCCTCCTGATTATCTTAAACCACAAAAAGGTTAGCTGACAAAAATGTCAGTTCAGCATTGCTCTTATTTATGTTAGATAAGTTAGGACAAGATCATTTGTATTGTGTTCTCTTTAAGGTATACTGGTGCAAAATTCAACTAATTTGATTTGCTTGCACCTGACTTCATATAGCTTTTATATATCCTTATTCACTGAATCTAATTACAGTTATTTGAACTCCCTTTACTTTGAATCTCTTCTCTGTACCTAAGTCCTCTCTTGCCATATACCATGTGGATGATGTTTAAAGTTAGCAGGTTGAGAAGAAAACACCTTTTTTAATTGGCATTCTCCCTTAGCACTCTCTTGCCCTTTCCCTGATGACACTTAAAGTGTAACAGAGTGCCAGTAACAATGTTACTCTTTGGGGTACTACTGAGAGGAGACAGGATAACAAAGAATTAGTTAAAGCTACTGTTTAACAATGAAATGACATTGTATCCCAAAACTAATCAAAAACTCAGTTTACAGTACTTACTTTGCTGCATCTTCATTAAGTATGCTTAAATATTTTTTTATTGAAGACAGCAACTCAGGAATTTCCAAGAGATTTCTATGTAATAATGTTGCTTGCACCTGAGTTTGAATAGCTGGAACCAGTGCTGTAATTGCAGCTTCCAACTGAGAGAGTGTGCTGACTATTAGAAAGAACTCTTGAGTGGAACACTGAAAGTAGAAACAATTGTAAATTCAGGGTTACCATTTTAAAACAAACACTCCGTAAAGTTTCCCTAATTCTGAATCTCCATTGTAACATATCTATTGTAAGTGACATATCCCAGAGAGGAAATGAGTATGTGTACCTGTGATATAATCAAATGGGTGAAGGAAGGGGGAAGAAAAAGAAGAAAGAAAAAGAAATGTAGCAGCACTTTTAGACTAAATGGTTTTTACTTTGACGTGACATAATACCCACTACTTTGGCTGTAGGACTATTACCTTACAGAATAATACTGTATCTTTGGCAAGGACTGGAGCGTGGCTTTGGTGCGACTTCTGGAGTCTTAGGACGCATGCATCATTGAAACACCATACCTCCATTGTGACTCGAAGCAGCTTTATTTTGGCTGTCTGTAACAGGCCTATAAGGCTATTTTCTCTCCATGAGCTGTCATGAAGTGCCTTTTTAGTAGTACTGTACTGAAAGCAATAGACAGCATTTACATTAACAAAAATCCTGTGTGGCTGCATCCACACTGCAGAAATAATCCAGTCTGACACCACTTTAACTGCCATGGCTCAATGCTACGGAATTTCAGGAATTGTACTTTGTTGTGGTACCAGAGCTCTCTCACAAAGAAGACTAAATGTCTCACAGAACTACAATTCCCAAAATCCCATAGCACTGAGCTGCGGCAGTTAAAGTGCTATCAACCTGGATTGTTTCTGCAGTGTGAATGCAGCCTTAAATGTTTTCAATGGATAATCTTTACTACAGTAAATTACAATAATTTTTTTTCTACTATAAAGGCCATATTTTTAATATTTATTCATACCTCACTTACCTTTTTGTGATAAATACTGCAGATCCCTCTCTCAACATCTGGCATTTTATGCAGAAGACTCTTGATTTCATTAAGGGCACTTGATTCAGACAGGAGGATCTCAGATACTGCATCAAGTCGGGAATTAATTTCACTGGGAATTAAAAAACAACAGTGTTCTCTGCAGAACAATAATAAACTCGGAATTTTTGTGAATTACATAGTGATAATTTTCTAAAGTATCCTAAAGCAGGAATTGCTTGCTTAAACACTGAAAAGTGTCGTAAAGATTCTGTTAAAAGATCTTCAACATATTATCAGAAAACAATGTACAAGGAAAAGAGTGAACTCAGTGTGATTCTGACATCACACTCTCTTGTTGTTCTACATATTTTGAAAACTAATTATATCTGGACTGACCATTGTACTGTCCATTCGAATAGAGGTATAAGGATTGAAGATTCCGAGGCTGACCATGGTGGATTACTTACTTTAAATGGATATGTACAAACATTAATACACAATAACAGACATGCCTGATGGTAAGAAGATTGGATGGTCCAACTCCACCCTGATTGGAATCTGCATTCTTTTCATTGACATTATGAGAGTAGAAGAGCCCCCAAAATCTCCTGAAAGATGCATTTAGTTTTTCGAAATATTTATAAAGTTTAAATAGAGGAGTTCCAGAAATAACATAAGCAATTCTAGATATACCATTCATTTTAATCATATTTACATTACCCCACAGACTTTTCCTTAACCTTGTACACCTCTCTAAATGTTATATTTTATCATTTTACTTTTATTAAGAATAACCATCTAAGACAAATCCCTAGGGATAACTATACCCAAATACATAATTTAGGCAATATTGAAATTACTATGCTTTAAATAAGCTTGAGTATGTCATCTCCCGCCAGAAGTATTTCTGACAGGCCAATTAACTGAAAATCTAGATATTTTTAAAAACTGTTAATTAATTGCATCAAAACAGGAATTATCCATTAGGACTTAGAAAGCAACTACGTACAAACGATTATCTGCAAAAACAGCAATTGAAAATTCTAAACCAATATACAGTACACAAATCCAGTGCTCCTGAAATTTTGTCTAATGGTAAGTACAAACTGAATACAAAAGGAGATAATGAAATGACTTTTTATAAAGTTCGTTTGTAAAGTTGGAGCAGTCTTGATGCTAGCAGACTGCAAAAAGTGTTGCACCATTCAGTTGGAAACCCATCAGGGCCAGAACACTTCGCATTTCTCATATTTGCTATTAAAATCACCACCAGCAGCAATCAAATAATCATATTCTAAGTCAACAAAGTTACTAAAACATTATGAAACAACTCTGGTACAATACTTCACTATTAGACGCAAACATTAATTAAAACAATTACTTTTTCAAACTATCTTATAAGTAAAATTAAGATCAATTGTTGCCTAATGTACTAAAATAGAAAGATGTTTATGGATTAGAAATGCTATATCTTTACACTGTCTAGAAACATTTGTAACATATTGGTTTCTTGTAGGATGGGATCAGCCTACAGTAAACAGGCTGGGAACAGCCTTCAGAAAATTGTCTGGCTGATGTCTGTTAGATTTTACTTATAAGATATTTTGAAAAAGTAATTGTTTTAATTAATGTTTATGGGCCTAATAGTGATGTACCAGAGCTGTTTCATAATGTTTTAGTAACCCAAATTGGTTTCTTGTAGATATGGAATGTCAGCCTTCAATTCTTTTAATTAAGAAACCACTTGTTCTCATCTTGCAGCTCATGAAATTATGTTAAGCATTAAATCACCAGTACATGACACCCATGATTCCCAATATTATAGAACTTGATTTTTCCCCAAAAAATGTTGCATACAATAGCATATATTTCCTAAAATGTCATCTGTAGTTATCAGTTCCATAAATCATAAAGTCAGTGCTTACTGTAATCTAACAAACTTGGAGAAACCTTATAAAATTACATTTGAGTGAATAAATTTAAAAAAAAAACACCAGAATCAACATCTCAGTTTTTAGTGGTTTGGTTTTTGAAAATCTGACAGGAAGAATAATTACTGGGCTACTGTTGTTATGAAGCATAGCTATATATGCATATATCCTAAGCTGTTCAGAGGCCTATAAAGATAGTTTAGCACACGTCTTCCTATCTGCCTGAATTATTTGTAAGCAGGCTCCTAAGGCAAATTGTGCAAGGTAGACATGACATCTAAATGTCTTTGCAGATGGTGCTTTACCAGGGATAAAAATAGCTTTTTCCTGGGTATAGGAATCCTTCCCTCTCTCAGGCCCAGAGATGACTGGGAGAGGTAGGTTCTCACCGTTCTAACTGGCTTGAATCACTATAGCTTCTACAAAGCAAAATGGGATATAGAATCTGCAGTTATTGGCATAATGCCCTGTCTCAGTCCTAGAATGAGGAGGCCTGGCTACTTATTTATATCTTGCAGACGCTGGGGTATAAAGAGTCCTGTGTATTTCTTGCAAACGGATACATACTACCTGCATCTACCTTGTCTTAAGGGACATGAACAAACTTTGTTTTTATTTCTGTCACTTGGTCCTTTCTGTAGTATTCCTAATCAATATAGATATATTTTTTATATAATCATTGGCTTCATTTTACTTCTGAGCACTCTGGAACCACTTTTTTCTAGGAGCTGAGCAGATCAAGCCCTCCAGAACAAGATGCCTTTATTTATGTATTCATAATATATCTACTTGGACCAAACAAGATGCCTTTATTTATGCATTCATAATATATCTACTTGGACCAAACAAGTGCAACATACCAGTGTAAGCATACAATGACACAGAATACAGATGCACCACTCTTCTCTTGAAAGGTTAATCTGCACTTTAATCATTTTCACATATGGCTATGCTACTGTGTCTCCAGTAATCCAACAGAAAAGAAGCATTCATATAGTTCACCCACTGTAATCCTCAATATTAAAAAGGGGGTCAGGAGAACATCATCCAATATCGAGTGACCTATTTTTTCACTTCACTAATATTTTTGGAAATACTGTTCCAGAAATAATAAAATGCAATATCCTCTTGCAGATTTTCTTCACTTTATATATGGTAGAAGCATATGCCAGTTTAAGTTTTAAACATTTTTGCTTCTCTTAATATATGTTGTAAATACACATATATTGTTTCCACCTCCATTTCCCACTTTCATATATGCGAGGGACATGGATCTGAAGTCCGTGGAAATGGAGGGGTAACTGTGTATTATTTCTTTTTTAGTTTGAGTTTGTATATATACTAGTATTTGGATAAATTATGTTTTTAAAAGCCTACTTTTATACAAATCTTAATTATATTTCAAGGTTCTTTAGATGTTAAAATATTAAACCACACTCTTTATTGAGCTGAAATGTGATATAACTGATTTAACAGCTAAAAACAACAGTTAAACAGGACTGATTATAATATTATTCAATATAAACTGCATACACCATTTGTTATTTAAAAAGCACACACAGTAAAGTATGGTTTGCCATTCTGGAATGTCAGTTTGAATACTGATTGTACAGATAGTACTATAATATACTCATGTGTAAGTCTAGAAATTTTAGTCAAAAAACTGACTTAAAAATTGACCTGGGTTGTCTTATCCAGTGGTCAATATAAATATTGTACTCTAACTGTCATTAAAAAAAAGAATTAGCCCATTCTTTTGGTAGAGTGATGAAAGGAAAGAACCTATTGCATCTCAGGAGCACCTTAAAGAAGCACCAACCTTCTCTACACTTTCTGAAATGTTGTTGCTTCAGACCATTTGGAATGACTGGGCAGGAAAATGGTAGCAGTGGCAGCTCTTTGGTGCTTCCCCTCAAAGGAATGCCAAAAGAAACTGGGTTTTGAAGGATCTGAATATGACATTTGTATGTATTTGTCAGCTTTTCAAGCAAAGTTATCACACTGAAATTAAAGTCTATAACCACTGCTAATGCTGTCACAATTTTCATCCATTTTTAACATGTGTCTTTTTTTAATAATAATAATAAATAATAATAAAGCTTTTATTTATATACCGCTTTTCCTCCAGATCAAAGTGGTGTACAGACGATAAAACTCTGTGACACATGTCAAATACAATATTAAAAACAGATTAAAAGCAGTTATAAACAATTCAATTTTTAAAAACAGTGCAGTTAAAAATAGTCGGGATATCAGTTATGGGTAGTCATCTTAATCTAGTTGGGGAATACTTTCTCTAGTCTTTAACATGTTTACATTTTCTTAGTCCCTCCAGCTTTTAGAGTGAAGACAAACAGTTAAACCAGCTGGAATATTTTAAGTTCTTTGGCATCATTTTCCTTCACTTCATCCTTTGCCTCCTTTGTGACATGGCCCTAACTTTTATCCTGGACCCATCCATAGGTCATATCAAAATCCATAATTTTGATAATTTATATTTGATTAAAAATAAACCTTCCCTCAACTTATACATGAGGTGGACTTATTGCCAAGTATATATGGTGAATATTCATCTGTTCAGATATATCTGATCAATACGGACATATTGATCTGTACAAAAGTGTAGTCATGCTGATCTGTGAATGTGTTTAACTGTGTACTTATACTTCTACAAAGAAAATAGTGAGAACTGTATAATACTCCTATTCTTGCTGTTGAAGTACAGCTCCCAGGACTCTTGGTTATGTTGGCTAGGTCTGCTGAAGGGCTGCACAATTCCCACTTCTAGATTAGAGACTTAACTCTATTTTAAAATAAAAGTTGTAGATCCAGAACAGTTAATGCTATGAATGGGCACCAAGATGCATGGCTATAATTGAAGTAAAACCCAGTCAAATGGAACTTTTTCCTCTCACAGATATAACAAAATTTCACCCTCCCAGACTGCTCACTGAGTCTTTCCTTTTCCTCATTCTGACTCTCCCACATATTAGGAAGCAGGAATTCTTATTAATTTTACTTCTATCCCTCTACATTCTTTCTCTCTCACACACATACACACCTATACACACACACACACACACAAGCTTGGGAGTTAGTAATGTAACATTTACCATGCAGCTAAGTTACACATTGCCAGTGTGTTAATATTAATTACAAATGTAAATTTTCACACAACAGAACTTAAACCAGAATATAAAGCCATTTCTTTGAATGATCATCATACAGATGGGTGTTGCACATGTACAGAACATCCAACAGAAAGTTCTAGAACTGAGTAGTCTTGGAGTAGTCTTCAACTCCTGACATCAAGCAAGAGGTAGATGGGTGACTTGAACAATGTGATATGCTGGCATGAGTAAGAAATAAGCCTTATAATTGGAAAGGGGAAAGATAATGCTGGTGAAGGGCTACTCTTGCTACCACCAAACAAACCAAGTTCTTCAGCCAATGTTAAGCCACATTTTAAGATAAATCTTGCTTGGAATGGTGGTCTTTTCCAAATCACTTTTGGCTTTCACATAACAAAAAATACTGTATTGGTGTTTTGAACGTGCTGTGAATAGGTTGTGTTTTTCTTTCTAATTATGTCTCAGGTTTTCTTTTATTTCCTGCTTGTTTTTCAGAGAGTACATCCTGGGAAATCGATGAAAATCATGGAAGTCACCTGAGGCAGAAAGGGATAGAGAAAACCATGCAAACAGCAGTAAAGGATGGCAGCCCTGCAAGCAGTAGATACCCATCATTCTCAGTTTTATTACTTATGAATGGTCTACTTCTCCTAAATATTTCTGACTGAGCATTCTTCTTGGATGTGGTTTCTTAAAAATACTATTTACCAACCATGTGTGTGAGATTTCAGATTTTTATTATGAAGTGTTATTTCTGAAGTGTGTTTTGGATCTGTATAATAGAATTTGGGAATACACCCCTCTCTTATCCTTCCAATATACCAGAATAGCAGCAGGCCTTATACATAACTAGGCTATTCAACAAATGTACAAACACAGTTGTTCAAAAGACTATACCAAAAGATAAAAGTATTTTGTTAAAATTTCCCATAATGAAGATTTCGACTGTGTTCACCTTCATCCATTTTTCTCTCCAATGATTTCTACTACTGCCTTGCTTTTCTCTGGCTTGTTTTATGGCTCTGAAACCCATTTCCTAGGAAGGCTAGAGTGGCCCCCTCTTTGCTGCTGTGCCTCTATTGGCATGCAAAGATTCTTATATAGTCAGACAGTCCTCTGTGAGCTGAAGATTTTTCAAGTAATGGCTTTTACAAGGGTACTGTACTGTTTTAATTCTTATGTTTTTAAACAATGTTTTGTCATTTTTAAGTGTTCTGTCCCAAATTGGTTGTGTTGCCAATTGTTTAATTCTATTTTAAGGTTGATCTTTTTTCTGTTTTAACTACAAAGAAGGGGCAAAACCACCTCTGTGCATTCCTTGCCTAAGAAAAGCCTATGAAATTCATAGGGTCATATGTTGACAGGTTATTTGAAGGTGCTTGCACACACGCATGCACACACACACTGTGTAAGCTGCCTTAAACCCAGGAAGAGGCAGGGTAAAAATAAGATTAATAATAATATTAATAATTTCCAACCAATGTTCTTGCCAAATGAATAAGGAAGAGATAACTGTGGCCCAAGGGGATTCATGTGGTTTCCCGGAGACCCCAGTGCATCCCCCATTCATTTTAAAGCCGAACTTTAGAAGAGACCTTGGAGACAAGGCACTTTGGGATGGGTGAGCTGAAAGATCAGTTGTCTCATAGCACAAGTGAAGCCATTCTTTCGCTAGAGAGCTCTGTCATTTACTACACAATACAGTGTGCTGCTATGGCAGTTCTCAAAGAAGAAGACGGCATTTATATACACTACCGTACTGATGGTAGCTTGTTTAATTTAAGCTGCCTGAGGGCTTGCACTAAGACTCTAAACTATCTAGTCTGTGAGCTGCTTTTTGCTGACGATGCTGCCTTCGTTGCTCATACGGAAGCAGCTGTGCAGCATCTAACATCTTGTTTTGCTACAGCTGCAAAGCTCTTTGGGCTGGAAGTCAGTCTGAAGAAAACAGAAGTTCTCTACCAGCCTGCACCACAGGAAGAACACTACCATACTCACATCACTGTAGGCAAATCTGTGCTTAAGTCCATCCAGCAGTTCACCTATCTGGGAAGCATCATCTGCTCAGATGCCAAGATTGATAAAGAGATCGATCACAGATTAGCAAAGGCATATAGTGCCTTTGGAAGGCTTCTCAAGAGTCTGGAGTAACAAACACCTGAGGCAAAGCACAAAAATCAGTGTGTATAGAGCCATTGTACTATTCTCCTTTATGGGTCTGAAACATAGGTCACCTATCGCCAGCACCTATGACTCCTCGAATGCTTTCATCAGTGCTGTTTATGCACAATTCTAAATATACACTGGACTGACTATGTGACAAATGTTGCTGTCCTTGAGCAAGCAGGGATCACTGGCATTGAGGCCATGCTATTGAGGATGCAGCTGCGCTGGGCAGGACACGTTTGTAGGATGAAGGACCATCGCCTCCCAAAAACAGTATTCTACGGTGAACTTGCCATGGGTCAGTGTAAGAGGGGCGCTCCAAAGAAGAGATACAAGGACTCCCTGAAACAACATCTCAGGCTCGGCCAAATTGATCACCAACAATGGTCCGCCCTGGACTCTCATCGGGAGGCATGGAGACGCACTCTCCACAATGCTGCAGCCTTTTTTGAAAGCTCATGCCGAACGAGTCTCAAAGAGAAACAACAACGCTGAAAGAACCACAACTCGGAAACATCACCCAATGAGACTTTCTGCTGTGCTTTCTGCAACCGGACTTGTTTATCTCGGATTGGTCTTTTTTGTCATCATCGCGCTTGTAGAAAGCGCGGGATAAGTCCTTCCTGAATATTCATTTGCAAAGAAAAGCCAGAGAGACAGCGTGCTGACAAAAATCCTGCCTCTGGTCATCATCCATGCCTGACTAACATTTAAAACAGATTACTATAATGTACTTAATGTGGACCTGCATCTGAAAAATGCTCAGAAATTACTGATCCAGTTGTGAAAATGGAAAAATAAAACTATTCAGTTATTTTTTGCTATGGCTCTTCACATCTGAATTCCAAGATGAGGCAATGAGTATTAAGAGAAGGATGCTATATGGAACATAACTCTGATCTGCAGTTAACTGACTGGCTCCACACTGCTTTCTGGAACTAATTCTGGAGAAAGTTATCTTTGTAAACTCTAAAGTCTTGAACTTTAAACCACAATGCAGAAAACCTTAAAGGTTACTTTCTTCTTGTATCAACTTACCTATGCATTCATATTCTCTTCTGATAGCCCTTCTGACATACTTTATATTCTTGTCTGATACTGCTGCTAAGCTAACGTGTGGATCCTAATGTATGGAAAAGTAGAGTATATGTATTTTTAATAGAAGAGTAACAACACACTTGAGCTTGTTTGTTGGTTTCTTCGTAAATCAACTCAGTATCTCACCCAAAATGTAAAGGATTCTGAAACAGTCTGAATTATGGAAAATTCTGTTGCATTTACAAATTGGAATGTAATAGAACCACAGAGTGAATGCAATAGAATTTTCCATAATTCAGACTGTTTCAGAATCCTTTGCATTTTGTTTTGTTTTGTTTTTCTTTTCAGTACAAGCAGAGTAGCATCAGGGCACTGACTTCAGCAAGAAACTAAACAGCTTTTTAAAATGAGTTTGACTGGTCAGGCTTTCCGTGGACTAAAATAAAGAAACAGCAAATGAGTATCTTTTCCCCCCTTGTATTACAATAACTTAGTAAACATCTTGATTTTATATGCAGAAGCATATTGGTAAAAAATATGGAGAATAAAAACATTTGCAACATTTGTTTACACAGCTAAACAGATTTGAATCCTCCAATGACTTTGTGTTAAATTTCTCACTGTACTATTAGGATTCACAGGGTGTTTTTTTAAAGCAAACCACAGCATAATTTTTAAAGTAGACTGAAGAGACATTTTGTCTATGGTTTGTGAGGCACCTTTTCTTTGGTTTAGAACAATGGTGGATTGTATGGACAATAACTCACAACACCCTGAACAATAAACTATTCTCAGTCAGCATCTAGACAAACAGCATTCCCTATATGTTGCAAAGCACATCTATTTTCCTATGTTGGATCAATATATTTTATATTTTTTCATAGCTGAGAACATGACCACAACTTCACAGTCACTGATCAGCTTACAGTTGTGTCAGGAATTTTAAGTGCCTAATATAAGAAACACTCCATATTGAGTTGCATTCCTAGCAGTACTATGTTAGTGAAGAACCATCTTCTAGAACATGCTAACCATGATAGGCAACCCAGCTATACACAAAATAATTTTCTGCATCATTATTCTACTTTGGCCTGGTTATCTGAAAATCATTACAACAGATGATGGACAGTCTAACTCTGAGTCATTAATGTGGGTAAACTCCTCATAAACCCAATATTAGGGCACATTACAGACCGCCTAAAAACGGCGGTCTGCCGGCGCTGCGTCCGGGATGCGCAGTGGTCAAACTGCATGGTTCCCGGACACAACAAAAAGAAGCCGCAAAAAGCGGCTTCTTTTTGGGCCCCAGAAGGGGCGCCGCAAGTGCCCAATGGCGCACTCATGACATCATTTCCGTCGCGGGATGTGCGGACGCTACATATCCACGACGTCAAGATGGCGGCGCCTGTGTAGAACGGGTGCTGCCATTTTGTACGTCCCCAGGACGTACTAGGGTTAGGGGTGTGCGTAAAAGACGCCCTTTCCTAACTAGTACGTCCTGGGGATGTACTTTACGCCCGTGCAGAACGGGCCTAGGTTAGCAACTGGATCATTTCCTGCAGAACCCTCATCTCAGATACACTAGTTTCTCACTTAAGAAAGCATCTCATTCCCACATCTTCCTCAAATGTCTCAGTGCTAAACTATTTATATTGATCCATTCTTCAGCAAAATTACTATTGTGTTTAAAACAGGCTTTAGCCATATACAGTCTTTTTTCAGGGAAAGATGAACCATCTAGTAGAATAGTTGTGTAATGAAATGCTGCTATCATCATAAATTATTCTTAACTACAATTACAGCATACTTAGCAGCAACCATAGTCATTCATCATAAGTTAGGAAAGGAAGCTGCTGAATACACTCTGATTAGAAGAAAACAAAATAAAAGAAACTGCATTCCAAGAGTCATATCAAGTAGCATTATTTTTCCCAGCTTTCATTCACATTTGACTGTAAATAAAATGCTGACTGGTTAGTATTTTACATAAAATTCCAGAGTCTTAAATTTAGTCTTGAAACACTAAACAACTCTAAGTTTTCAGTGATTGCTGCCTCTAGTTCAAAAACAGCAGATGCTTTCTCCCATTTATAACAAATTGTATTGTCACAATGTGAAGCCGAAGACTTTCATGGCTGGCAACCACAGTTTTTTGTGGCTTTTTGGGCTATGTGGCCATGTTCTAGAAGTGTTTGTTTCTGACGTTTTGCCGGCATCTACGGCTGGCATCTTCTCTGAAGATGCCAGCCACAGATACTGGTGAAACATCAGAAACAAACTCTTCTAGAACATGGCCACATAGCCCGAAAAACCCACAAAAAACTATGTATTGTCACATATTGCCAAGTACTACTTGCATTGTCAAGAAAGCATAAGTCAACTTTTTACTCTGTACATATACCACTGCACAACTGAAATTAATTAGTTGTCTCACGCTAGAAGTTAACAGATACACTTATAAGATCAAGCCCCAAAGGACATGATGAAGGTTTATTTTGGTAAATGTAGAATTACACAGCAAGAATAATCAATGCAACTCCTCAAAGAAGTTGACACCTAAACATCATAATTGAACATTAGTACAAGTGAAGAATATGAAAGAAAATGCCATTACTTTTAAAGCTGAAACAAATATGTCCATCAATGAAAAACTAATACAGTTCTCTCTCCACATTTGTGGTTTCGATTATTCATGAGGTCAAGGCCTCCAGCCCTCCAAGACCCCTTCCCCCCCTGGGCAGCCCAGGGAGCGATCGGGGAGGGAAAGGATGGAGGAGTCTCTAGTCCCCCAAGACCCCTACCCTCCCCAATCTCACTCTGGGGAGGGAAGGAGGCTGGAGGCTCCTCCAGACTTTCCCTCCCTGGGCTGCCCAGGGGATGATTGGGGAAAGAAAGGGTCTTGGAGGGTTAGAGGCTCCTCCTGCCTTTCCCTAACCGATCACTCCCTGAGGAAGGTAACAATCTGGCTGGGAAAGTGGCAGGGATCCAGTTAAAGGGATGGGAGGGTGGGGGAAAAAGGAGCGCACATTCTTGCTCCTTTCCCCCTCTCTTTAACTGGCTTCTGAGTGGGAGGGGAGTTATTTGTGGGTTTTCCACATTCACTGGGATCTTATTCCCCCAACCCCCGCGAACGTGGAGAGAGAACTGTACACTTCATTTTATGTATATGTTTTGACCTTAAAGACAAAGTCTCTGGAAATTTTCTCTGATAAGAATATGTGATGTCCACACAGCTGGTCTAAAAGCATAGACTTCTGGCAACCAACGATATAACTCAGCTATACACTGGATAATAAAGGTGTTTCATAATAAATACCTTGATTTCAGGAGCGGTTGTGTCACCCATTTCTTTAGCTTCCTTCTCCCAAATGAAGTTTTTGTATGATCCAAGATCCAGAATAGGCTGCCTCTTGTTTTCATATCAGTCTTCAAGAATAATATCATTTTATTAAATGTAGTTCAAAACTGTAAGCTTAAAATAAACTATAAATAATCAAAAATTTAAAAAAGTTGAATCTTTAAATATAATTCATCTTTTTCATACACATGAAACTACAGGAGTATCATAAAAGCACATGACAAAATACTTGAAAAAAGCAAAACCTTTTCCTCACAAAATAAAGAAGGACAGGTTGCTTACCTGTAACGGTATTTCTTCGAGTGGTCATCTACGAATACATACAAATGGGTTTCACTGCGCCTGCGCAGTGCTGCTCGGAACCTACTGGAATCACTGGGCAAAGTTTACTTTGCAACATATAGAAACTTTTTGGCGGTAACTCAGCCCACCCGTTATAAGGCCCCTGCCTTCCCGCTCTTTTCCCCAGTTCCGCAATTTTTCCGCCAAGCAGGCGATGGAAAGAGCCAATGAGAACAGGACACTGAGGGGACGGACGGGTGGGATTTGTATGTATTCGCAGATGACCACTCGAAGAAATACCGTTACAGGTAAGCAACCTGTCCTTCTTCTTCGTGGTCTCTGTGAATCATGCAAATGGGTTTAGACTGACAAGCTAAGGTATGCGGCGGAGGGAGTGTCCTGAAACCAAAGCTATGGTAAACCAAGGTATATTTATTACAATAAAACACCTTGAACCATAAAAAGAGTCAGTCTTTTTGTTCATGAAAAAGCAAGTGAGCAATAACATTGCTAAACCTGAGTAGGGAACAAGAGGTCATGCAAGACCGATCTCATAGACTTGTGCAAGCCAACATTGAACAGAATGTAAACAGAGTCAACTGTATATGAGTTGAAAACACAACCATCAGTAGTGCAATCAATGCAACCCTGAAACCAACACAGCCCTCCCGAAAGCTGCGTCTCGGATGGCCCTGGTGTCCAACCTATAATGTTTAATAAAAGTTAGAGGTTGGGACCAGACAGCAGCCTTACAGACATCCTCCAAGGGAATCCCCGACAGGAATGCGGAGGATGCTGACATTGCCCTTGTGGAATGAGACCGAACCCTGCCAGGGAGAGGTTTGCCCAACAGTTCATAGCAGAGGTGGATGGTACCAGCCACCCATTTGGAAAACCTCTGCGCAGACACAGGCAACCCTTTCTTCGGTTCCGAGTAGCATTGGAAAAGTCTCTCGGACCGACTGGAGGCAGCAGTTCTGTCCAAATAAAACACCAGCGCTCTCTTGACATCAAGAGAGTGTAGGCGTCGCTCCGCATCCGAAGTCGGGCTGGATGCGAGGGTGGGCAACACAATGTCCTGACACATGTGAAAAGCAGACACAACCTTCGGCAAGAAGGTAATGTCCGTACGGAGGACCACCTTGTCCTTGTGGAACCTCAGGAAGGGTTGGTCCCTTCGCAAAGCACAGAGTTTGCCCGCACGGCGGGCAGAGGTGATGGCCACAAGAAAAGCGGTTTTCCAAGTCAGTAGTCTCAAGTCCGCTGTGGCCATTGGCTCAAAGGGCTTGGATTGGAGGGCGGACAGTACCATCTCCAAACTCCAAGCCGGTGTTGGTACCGACACAGGAGGATACAGGTTGGCACATCCCTTAAGGAACCCCTTCACCAAGGGGTCTCTGAAAAAGGAAACCCTCCCCCCCGAACTGGTATTTGGCACAAATGGCAGACAGGTAGCACTTGATAGATGTGAGGGAAAGCCCCTCATCCAAAAGTGCCATCAAAAACTCCAGCACCACTGGAGTGGACACCTGAGCAGGAGACAAGCCCTTTCGGTCAAGGAAGAGGCGAAATCTCCTCCATTTCAGGGCATAGGACCGCTGGGTGGAAGGTTTCCTTGCAGCCAGGATCACCGTCCTCACCGACTCCAGCAAAGCAGTCAGGGCTGTATCCTCCAGGCTACCAGCGGCAGGCTCTCGACGTCCGGGTGGAGAATCCGTCTGTCCTGGATCGACAGCAGGTCCGGGCGGGGATCGAGGCGGAGAAAGCATCTCCTGGAGAGGTGAAGAAGGGGTGCAAGCCAGGGCTGTCTCGACCACCACGGGGTGATCAAGATCGCATGCGAGCGGTCCATTGTCATCTTGGACACCACTCTGATGATGAGAGGGAACGGAGGGAAGGCGTAGAGGAGCTCCCCCGTCCAGAGGAAGGCGAACGCGTCTCCGAGGGATCCGTCCATTCGCTTCCTGGAACAGAACTGGGGACAGTGGCTGTTTCACCTGGTCGCGAAGAGGTCGATCCGGGGGGTTCCCCACCGGTCGAAGAGGTCGCTGACCGTCTCGGGATGGAGCCTCCACTCGTGGCACACCGAGGGAGATCTGCTGAGGCGATCTGCCAGCTCGTTGTCCTCCCCGGGAAGGTGAATCGCCTGGAGGAGGACGCGTCTCTGGATGCACCAGTCCCAGATGCGGAGTGTGAGGTCGAGCAGGGTTCTGGACCTGGTACCACCTTGTTTGTTGATGTAATATATCACTGTGGTATTGTCCGTCCTCAGGAGGACCACCTTTCCTGTGACGGCGAACTCGAAAGCCCTCAATGCCTTTTCCACTGCCAGCATCTCCAAAGCGTTGATGTGGAGGAGCTTGTCCTGTGTGGACCACCTGTCTTTGACGACCAAGTCGAGCAGGTGAGCGCCCCATCCTTCCAGGGATGCATCAGTTGTCAGAGTCAGTTGTGCCTGGGGCTGATGGAAGGGCATTCCGGTGCAGACGTTGTGGCGGTCCAACCACCATCTGAGGGAGGCGGCTATCGGTACCGTGAGCCACTTGGATGGGGGGTCGTCTATCGGAGAGAAGACCGAAAGGAACCAGGATTGGAGAGGCCGAAGACGAAGTCTTACCCAGGGGGTGACGAATGTCGTCGATGTCATGTGGCCTAGGGCGACTTGGACGTCTCTGGCTCTCACCCTTCTGTGGGAGATGCACGGCCTGAGGGACGTTGTCAGGGCCTGAAACCGGTCCGGAGGGAGGAAGGCTGAACAACTTTCGGAGTCGAGGATGGCCCCAATGAACTTGACCTGCTTGGTCGATGTGAAGTGGGACTTCTCTCTGTTGACGACAAGCCCGAGGGAGTCCAAGAGGTGCAAGGCAAATGAGACTGCCTCCTGCAGCCCGTGTTGGGATTCGGCTGCAAACAGCCAGTCGTCCAAGTAGGGAAAGACCATGAAGCCCTTCTGATGAAGGTATGCCACCACCGGTGCCATGCACTTTGTGAAGACCCTTGGAGCCGTGGCCAAACCGAAGGGAAGGACGTTGTAATGGTACGAGGTGGAGCCGACAGCAAAGGCGAGGAATCTCCGGTGGGACTCTCAAATCCCGATGTGAAATCCGGGGAGAGAGGAGGAACGGTGTCCTCCGTCCCGTGGACAAAGTCCATGGTGGGCTGAGGCGGTGGCGTGTCCGGTACCGGAGTCAGCCGAGCCTCGGGCGCAGGCTCTGGATCATGGGGAGCCGCCGGAGTGGAGGCGCGGGCCTTCTTGGAAGGAGAACGCCTCTTGTCCTTAGCCTTCGGTGGGTCGGTACCAGGCTGATCCTTGGACGGCTTAGCCCTTTTAGAGGCAGGGTCACGAGCCGTCTTGTCCTGATGCCTCTTCTTTCCCGGCCTCGGAGTCTCTTCCGGTGGGAAGAAAGGATTGTCCGGAAGATCCAGGAGGACAGCTGCCGCTCCTGAAGAGGAGGGTCTTGGAGACCTTGCCCTGTCCGGTGACGGAATGTGGGTCGCTCCCGAAAGCACAGCCGGCTCCTTCGGCTTTGGAGCGTGGCGAGATGCCTTGGACGCCCTGGAGGACGAAGGCGAAGCGAGTTGGACCTCCGCTTCGGTACCTCTCTTCGCATGCGAGCCCTCCGGTCTCTTCGTCGATTTGGAGGCCGGCTCGGTACCCTCAGTCCCCAAAGACTTGTGGGGGCGCTTGGAGGGTTTGTCGGTGGCACTGGGCGGTTTCGAGCCACGGGCCACATCGGAGGTGGTGGAAGGGATTGTCCCGGCCGGAACACACACCACGCTGGAAACGGCGGCCCTCGCGGATGTCACGCTGGACACACTGGCCCGAGAAGATGAAGCCGGGGGCGCGGAAGGCGGGACGGAAGACGAACGCGAACCTCCCTCTTGCACCTTGCCCAGGGCAATCGCCGAAGTAAGCCGGGACTCACGGTTTTTCCGGGCCTGAGAAGAGAGGGATCTGCAGAGCGGACAGGCCTTGGTATCATGGCTCTGGCCGAGGCACAGCAGGCAGGAGGAGTGCGGGTCCTGGACGGGCACCTTGCCCCCACAAATGTCACACTTCTTGAACGGAGCAGGCATTTCCGAAGTCGTCAGAGCCAGAGGAGAATTCGAAGCGAGGTCAACAGTCCGAAAGTCCGAAGTTACCGGGGGCGGGAGACAAAGAGTGGTCAAAAACAGTCCGAGGTCAAGATGAGAAGTGATTCCAAATGCAAGCTAAAGCGAGCAAAGTTCCCTGAAGCAGCTAGCGCGGCGGAAAAAAGGAACTGGGGAAAAGAGCGGGAAGGCAGGGGCCTTATAACGGTTTCTATATGTTGCAAAGTAAACTTTGCCCAGTGATTCCAGTAGGTTCCGAGCAGCACTGCGCAGGCGCAGTGAAACCCATTTGTATGATTCGCAGAGACCACGAAGAAGAAGCAGAAGTTAACTACAGTTATGCATGCGAACAATTAAAAATAGGAAATTATTTTAAAAAATGCTTAGGTGAATTGAAAACATGAAATTGTTAAAAATGAATGACATATACCTCCAGTGCCTAATTACTCCATATTTTGTCCAGTACCAAATTACTACATATTTTGTTTCATTCTACTTGATACATTTTGTACACCCCTTCTATAGTACTGACAGCCTGATCTAGAAATATTTTACTAACAAAGAACATAATTAGTTTCCCTTCAACTTTCTCTAACTTCCTACGGCTCTCTTCGGAAGAATTTCTGCTTCTCATACATTTAAATCTATGTTTGTTTTACTGTTTTGTTCTTTAGCAGTTATATATTTAGGAAATTTCTTTATTGTTTACTCCATTTTCTATACAAGGTTGTGTTGAAAGAACTGGCTTTTTAAAGTTCCCTTGGTAAGGTAAGGCCAGAGTTTACCTTTTAAAAGAAAGCACCATCATCATTCTCCTAATATCATCACCACCATCCATGGGGATGGTGGCGATGATAATATTAATAAATCAGTATGATGTATATATATTCTGTCTCTCTTCCACAAACCTTAATTCTCCCAGATCCACCTTTAAGTATAAGATAGGATCTGCTTTTAATATTTTACAATATATATGTTCTTTCTTTACCCTACTCCCCTCTTGTTGACTAGCACATGCCACAGGGGCTGGGTGGCCTGATCAAGCTTTTCATATTTTTAACCTTTTTACCAGCTTCTTTACCAGTTTGTGGCAAGGATGAAACTGTAAAATTCCAAGGTCTAGGTAAACAATATGCACTCTATGGCAATGTAACAGTCCAAGACTTGGTCCCCTAGAAAACAAATGCACAGCATTTCTTACTTGATTCTGTAAGATTTCAAGATTCTTTAATGTGATTCCATTAAGTGTCATGCATTCAGGTCCACCTGATAGCATCTTAAAATTACTAAAAGAAGAAAGAATTAATTCACAGTAAAGATGCAAATTTATCCACCAAGTAGTTGACACTATGCCAAAAAACTAAAAATCATGGCACTGTACACTGTTGGCAAAAATGCTGGAGAATCATATGCAAGAGCAAACTCCAAGAAATATTTGAGTCATTTTACTAATATGAAACAAAAATTAACTTAAGAACAACTAGCAACGTTTATTCTTTTTTAAAGTATGTAGCTAATTTTGCAATGATTCTACTGAAATTATTACTTGTTTCGCTATGCTTGATTCCACATAAAAGCAGATTTTATGCCTTATTCTTTGGGAGGGCTTTTTAGAATTCAGAAACCTCATGTGCCTCAAAAAATTACAAAACTTTTCAGAGGAGGCTGTCAATATGTGGAATCATACTGCAGGTTTTGGAGTGGCATGGGAAGCTTTCAAAAGGAGGAATGGGGAAAATGTCCCACCATGCTAGTAAAGGTCTGCTAGCACAATTCTGGAGTTAAGCCACAATGAACTACAGTATCTGAAACATGTTTAATGAAAGTCAAAGCAATAATCTGCCGATCTACTAATTTGCAAAATCAGAGAAACAATTATTCTGCTCCAGAAAACACAACAAAAGCAGTGATTTGATAGAAACAATTAGAATGACCTATCACTCCCATGGTTGTTCTATAATTAATTTTCAATTACATCTTGTTATTGCAAAATATAAGTTCTGGAACCAGTGTTACATTTGTTTCTCTACTATTCGACTGTAACTGAAACTAGTCAGAGAAGAATGGGTTTATACCATAGGTATCACAATCACAGTGCACTTATTTTGAAAATTGTAATTTGCCAAAATACACAAAACAATATCACTATAGCATGTATTTCCGGATTATAGATTTCTTAATTTTAAGATATTTACCTAGGGTTGTAGAGTATCCTTTCCAAATTAAATTCTTTGAGATATACAATTACAGCAGCCAAGGAGCATAATACTGCCTTATCCAAGTTTAAAATGAGTGACAGGGCATGGGAGTCTGAAAAATACAATTTTTTACAAATGTGTGTAGTTGTATTCCAGCAGCTTTTATCAATAATAAAATTAGCCTGTATGAATCCCAATAGTGTTTTTGCATTATATTTTAGCCATCTATTTGAAATGGCCTCCCAATCAGTGAAAATTCAAATATTATTTACCTATCTTTTATTTTTCACAGTGCAGCAAAGAAGTCTTGCATTAGAAGTTATTAAGTGTAAATATACACAGGATTGTATTATTTATTTGTGAAATGCTTAAGATAGAGACTTTTTTTACCACTGGATAGCTGGGACAAGTTTTGCTGCCTGACTAGACAGGGAGTATAATCAAGTTTAAAAGATTAATGAACAGGTCTAGAGGTAGCCTGCTTTACTGTAATCTTAAAA
>NC_056523.1:287157183-287182943 GCF_019175285.1 Sceloporus undulatus
AGCTCAAGGCTCCCACACTTTTCTTTGGAATAATGAGGAATATAGAGCAGCAGCCTGAATTTTTTTTATGAGGGTTGCACTTTGATGGTTCCTAATTCTAGCAGGTAGCTTACTTACTAATTAGCTTACTTGCTGTTTACCGCTATGATCTTTGGAATAGTGGTATATAAATAAAACAAATGATGAATGGGGCTATGAAAGGGATAATACCCCAAACATGGACACAATCAATAACGATTCTGATTCCAAAAGAAGATAAAGATTCGACAAATCCAAAAAACTATAGACCGATAGCATTATTGAATTCGGATTACAAAATTTTTGTGACAATATTGGCGGATAGATTAAAAAAAGTACTGAACAAGTGGATACATGCCGATCAAAGTGGCTTTCTCCCAGGCAGATTAATTAAAGATAACATTAGAAATTTATTAAATTTAATAGAAATTCATGAAAAAAAAATTGATAAGAAATTGGCTCTTTTTTTCATCGATGCGGAGAAAGCCTTTGATAATATCTATTGGGAGTTCATGTTTGGGGTATTAAAAAAAGTGGGGGTTGGAGAAAAATTTCAAAGTGCTGTAGAGGGAATTTATAAAAAACAAGAAACACAGATTTTAGTAAATGGGGAAAAAACCCCTCCATGCAAGATTTTTAAAGGTGTGAGACAGGGATGTCCTCTGTCACCATTACTATTTATATTATCCCTGGAAATGTTGTTAAATAAGATCAGACAGAATCAAATGATAGAAGGATTCAAATTAAAAGGGATGGAATATAAATTGCGAGCTTATGCGGATGATCTGGTCCTAACAATTGCAAACCCAAACGAGTGTATAGCACAAATGATAAATTTACTTAAAAAATTTGGAAAAGTCGCAGGATATAAGGTAAACGTTGAAAAAACCAGTATTTTGGCAATGAATTTGACGAGAGAGGAAAAGAGGTCCTTACAGGAAGAATCTGGATTTAAAATAGTTAGCTCAGTAAAATACCTTGGAGTCAATTTAACAACAAAAAATATAGAATTATTTAAAAATAATTATGAAAAAATGTGGAAAAGTATCAAAACAGATCTGGAAAAATGGGCTAAATTACAAACTTCATGGATGGGAAAGATCTCTATTATTAAAATGGCAGTATTACCGAAATTTATGTTTTTGTTTCAGAATCTACCCATAATTGGAAATGATAAAACATTTATGACATGGGATAAAGAAATTTCGAAATTTATCTGGGGAGGGAAAAAAGCAAGAATTAAAAACAAAGTTTTGCAAGATTCGGTCGAAAGGGGCGGATTGGCGGTACCAAACTTGAGGTGGTACTATTATGCCTGCGTGCTGGATTGGGTAGTAGATTGGCTCAGGCTGCAAAAAAAGAGGTTGATAAATTTAGAAAAAATTGATCTTAAATTTGGACTTCATGGATACTTATTCTTTGACAAAATAAAAGTAGACGCCAATTTCAATAATCACTTGATTAGAAAAAATCTTTTAAGAATTTGGAAAAAGTATCAAAACAAATGGTGTAGTAAATTACCATTATGGACATCTACAAACGAAGCATTATTCAAAAGGGAAGAATTGAAGAATAATTATTGTGTGACTTATAAAGACATAACAAAGATACAAAAAGGGAAGAGGATTATGAAAACCCAGGAAGAACTGATTAAGGAGGGGTACACATGTAGCTGGTTTACCTACAGACAATTGAGAGAGAGATTTATGTTAGATAATAAAGTATATGGTATTGGTCCAGCTGAGGCAGAGCTAGAAAAAATAATGACAACTCAAACAAAACAAATCTCTAATTTGTATAGTTTAATTAGGAAAGTTGAATTAGAACAAGAAGTAGTAAAGGAATTTATGGTTAAATGGGCACAGGACTTGGGGGAACAAATTCACCTTGAAGAATGGGAGAAACTCTGGAAGACGAAAATTAAATTTACACAAAGTGTGATGTTGAAAGAAAATGTCTATAAAACTGTCTACAGGTGGTATTTAACGCCATATAAGATCTCTAAGATGTTTAAAAATAACAGAAATAAATGTTGGAAATGTAAAAGAAAAGTAGGTACATATCTTCACTGTTGGTGGAGCTGTGATAAGGCAAAAAAATATTGGAAACAAATACACAAAGAAATTGGAAAAATTATAAAAATTAGGGGAAAAGCCACACCCAGGATGTATCTCTTAAACATAACGGACGCACAAGACCTAAATAAAGAAAAGGAAAGACTTCTCTTCTTCCTAACGATGGCTGCTAGAATCTCTCTTGCAAAATTTTGGAGACTAGAGGAAACACCGAATATAGAAGATTGGAGAATAAAGGTCATGGAGTATCTTGAAATGGATAAACTGACAATGCTACTTGGAAATGGCACCTTGGATGAATTTGGAAAAGTGTGGAATCCGTGGAAGGAATATTTAAAAAGAGAAAAGGGGGACTTTATACAGATGGGGTTTGATGAATAAGGTATGAGAAAGCAAAAAGAATTTCTCAGTGTTAGTAACTATATTAAGGGATATAAATAGGAAGGCGAGTAGTTTCTATAGAGGAATTTAAGGATTCTACGGAAAAGGAAATATAAGTGAGTAAACAGAGTTAGTAAAAGAATATAATAGTATACGCGAGGACACTGGTATTTAGCCTTAGGAAGGGATAGGATAAATGGAATTGATAGAAATAGTAATAATCAAAGTGAGATAAGGAAGAGAATCTATGTAATAGGATAGCTATTCAGGTGAATCAAAGTTACGGTATATAACTGTTTTATTGTTTTATATACTTGTAGAAATGTATATTTTTAGATGTTGAGATGTTGGAAATAAATTTAATAAAAAAAAAAAAGGAATAATGAGGAATAATGAGGAATATAGAGTAGCAGCCTGAATTTTTTTTATGAGGGTTGCACTTTGATGGTTCCTAATTCTAGCAGGTAGCTTACTTACTAATTAGCTTACTTGCTGTTTACCGCTATGATCTTTGGAATAGTGGTATATAAATAAAACAAATTATTATTATTATTATTAGATGTAGGATCGCTACATGTTTTTCTATTTCACAGGATTTTAGACATGAAATGAAGAATCTGTGAGAAATCTGACCAAAGTCTACTAGGGCTAATTACTGTACGTTTTGAGATGGATTTATGCCATGTGTGAATGAATTACTGAAATCTCCCCACCTGTACCATATTGGCTGTTTGCACTAGTTCTTGACACTGTTTCTGTTATGGTATCCAGATCTATTGAAACTTTTTTCTTCTCATGGATAAGACATGAAAAGAAACAATCATTACACTGAGAGTTGTCTCTGGATCTGGAGTACCCCTTACTTTCCCTGGATCTGTAAGAGGAATGGAAAGACAAATAAGGGATAGTCCCCATCTGTGACACCATTTTTCCTCCTTTAAGTTTTCTTTTTTTCATTGATTTCAAGTGTGAAATGAACTGGGGGATTTCTAAACAATGGAATACTCTCCAAAAGAAAGCAAAATATATTGGGTTTTCCTCCAACTTCTACTTGCCATGACTTGAACCTGATCTGACTCCATAATGCTAAAGATCCAGATTGTGCTCTGGCAAAGAATTGGACAACACTGCCTGGAATCTTTAACAAAAACAGTTGCGTTTATTTATACCTTACCATAACATTACATTGCCTTAGGGAACTCTCCTTCACTCACAGATATAAATGTTATGTCATGACTGCTGAAGGGGGCTGAGACAATATCTCAGGATCCTTCTAGAGAATAAAATACTTCTTGGGATATGAGGCACAGGCTGAAGCCAAAACCAGGACAATTAGTAGGATATCAGTCAGTGGTGATGTGACATATCCAATTTTGGTAGGTTATGGAATTTCTTAATTTTAACATTGCTAGATGGGAGGCAGCCAGTTTCCCATGAAACTCCATGAAAACTACTGTACTAAGAAAAGGCACATGTAAGAAGATGGTCTTCAAAATAATCTTCTGGGGTAAATTGTTGGATTAGCTGGGAGACCAAGGCTACTAAGAGCTAAAATCTTGGTGATTTTGGGAAGCAACAAGAGTAAATCCTCCACCTTAATAAATCTGAGGGATTTATTCGGTGCCATTCTCTCTTTGTTACATAATTCAAGTGTCCCCTTGCCAGAGGAAAGGGAGGGAAAGGAATCAACTCCATCCATCCATGAAAGAGTGAAGAGTGAAGGGTTGAAACCTTGCTGATTAAGGGCCTCCCTTTCTTAGCTTACAGTCTCCCCATCACAGACTGCTTGCTTCTTGAGTGGAGGGAAAGCACCTGGGACATTCCAATGCTATCTCCCTCCTTGGCCTCTGTTGGCATGCAGATGGAGACCTCCCAAGTCTAGTTTACTGACAGAAAGAGCAAAAAAAATCAAAAAAAAATCAAGGTGAATTGAAGAACAAGTAGTATAAGAAAAGAAAACTAGGGAAGGGAAGGAGATACAGAAGTAGTTGGCTTGACAAGCATGATACAGACAAATTACTTAATTAGAGGCAAGAAAAGAAGTTAGATGACTTTGGGCAGGTTGCTTTCTCAACGCTAGGGGGCACTCTAGTTAAACCTTATTGGTTATTTCACCTGCATGTCAGGTGAGCCCAGAAAGAACCTAAGGATACAATCTACATCAGATAGGCAACTCTGGGTACCATTTTTACCCTCCCCTAGACTTCAACAGATTGTTCCCAACCTTTTTATAAAATCCCAGTCCCCATGCAAAAAGAAAACAAAAAAATGCTATGGCTCTTGGAGTGTATCTACCCATAAATATCATTCTTCCTCTCCCCTCAATATTTTAGTCCTAAAATAGCCTTTCAGTTTTTTTTAAATCCACTATTTCAGGCCTAGGACAAGCTGGAGGATAATCTTAAATTATCAATCACACTTTAAGAGACTGGAGGATAGTCTTCAAATATCAATCACACTTCAACAGAAGCAAGAATGGCCACTTTTATGTGGAAATTTTATTCAAAATGGGGAAAGTATGAGGAGGCATACTTTGTCTATCCCTCCTCTGAATACTTCCTTAGGACTATGTACCACAGAACTCAATTGTGTTTGCTATTAAGCAGACAGGTATATAATTACACTGTAAAACACTAATGCCTACCAAAATTATTCCAGGACCAATATTGTTGAGAATTTTCAGGACTCCTTCTTTTGCTGCTTTTCCATCAGGCTCAAATGCGTTATTCAATCTACTAGTGCAAACTGAATTCTAGAATTATCCTTTGAGCTTCAATTTGAACAATTTGTGAATAAAAATGAGTTTTTGTATCAAGAAATATGAAATGGCCTTTTCTCTGTTGCTTGCACACTGCAGCAATGAACTCAGAAAAATTAACTGAGCTGGACCACATTGCCAGAAATCCTCCAGCCAACCAGTGGGAGTTGTGGTCCAAATCAGTAATGTTTCTAAGTTCTTCTGCTGTGCATTAGAATACTCTGTAGACACGGTAGCATGTTAATAGACATTACTTCAGAATATTTAATTTCACTTTATAGTATTGATAACTGTATGGCCAAAAAAAGTTAAATTTTATAAAACAATCAAGTCATCCTTAACTCATATAAAAGCAAAGCAAAGCATTCTCAAAGATTTTCAAAATTACGAACCTGTACTATCAAGTACTCGACTGTCGGTATAGAAATCAGTTATCAGTTGAAAAGCACTGATGTTCTCAGAAAGTTTGTTTTTCATCCTCTCTACTCGAATTCTATCACCCTGCAAACTGGGGAAAAAAAATTTTTTTTTTTCAAATTTCACTCTAATAATAAGCACTAACTCACAGTATTGGGATATCTCCTTGTTTTCTTCCACTATGCACAAACAAATTAAGGTTAAGGAATCCTTTATTTAAGATAATCTTTAAAAATCAAGTTTAGATATATATTTCCTCTATGCAGACTAATACAATGTCATTACAACTCAACAGATTTGATTCCTTAATAGTCGGCCTTCAATATCAGGTATTAAGTTGTTTTTCTCTATCTAAGCCCTCATACCTTTAAGAATAGCATTAACTACAGTTTCAGTCAGTTTAATAATATCCCAATCACTAAAACTCAAGATGAGTAATAACAGCTTATTAATGCATTATCATAACACTCTGAGGAAAGCTTTTTCTTTAATATGTAATATTACAAGTATCAAGAATAAACTCTGTGAAGAAGCTACGTATACCATCTGATAATCATTGCTCTTCTTCTGCTCTAACTCAGTTGAGGGAGAGTTTGCACGCTATAATGGTTATTTACTATTTTATACAATTTGAAGATTTTATTTTGATCTAAGATGTAAATTGTCCAGAGAATATTTTCTGACAGCAAGCCATCTAAATTTAATTAAGCAAACTAGCAAGTTCAGAAAAAGCAAAATCCAAAATGCAATGTGGGAGAAGAAAATTTCTTGGACTAATAGTAAAACACATCTAATCTCCAACTGAAATTAAGCACTTAAACCTTGGAGAGCCACCAGGCATAATGATTTTATAACTTTCAAATTGAACCTGGCTCCATACATACTGTAAAAAAAAAAAAACAACTTGCCCTTGCTTACATGAATTGTCCTTCACGTTGAGAAGAAAAACAGATGGAATAGATTTTGTTCTGCACTTATAGTTTGGACTGGGAATTCTAAGTACAGGCATCTGATATGTTAGGAACAAATACTAAGGAATGATGGGAAAGAGCCCAATCTGGCATGCAGTAATATTCTACTACATTTATTTTTACATGCCAAATTAACTGCTAGGCACTGCACTATAACAACATATTAACTCACACCAGTTGCACTGGCTGTGTGTTTGATTCTAGGGCCAAATTATTGTAGTACTAAACCTCTTAAAAGTTTGGGACCAAGTTATTTAGAGGACCACCTGGACCCATATAAATCTGCAGAGCATTCTGTTCAGCTGTGGAAATCATTGTTATATGCTTGGCTTGAAGTCAGCAACTAAAAAAGATAGATCCTTTTCCATCAGTAGCCCTGCATTTATGGACCTTCTGCCCAGCTCCTTGTCAGTTGTTTTGATAGCTTTCAAGGTGTTTTTATTTCAGGCTATTTTTAACTGAGATCAGCGTTGTATTTGTTCTTGGTGGACCTGTTTTAAAATCTTGGCTAGCTGAACAGAATGAAACTGAATACAGTCGGCCGTTCTTATACATGGATTTTTTATACACGGATTCAAGCATCCACAGTTTGAAAATGTTCAAAAAAATTATAAATTTCAAATGTCAAACCTTGATCTTCTATTTTTTATAAGGGACACCATTTTACTATGTCATTATATTTAATGGGACTTGAGCATACTCGGATTTTGTTGTACACGGGGGATCTTGGAAACAAACCCCAGCGTATAACAAGGGTCCACTGTATAATGGTCTGGTTTTCCAACCTCCACCCCACTAGGGTTGTGAGATATTATTTTCAACAGTTATATATTTTAAACTGATTTTACTATATTAATTATGTTACTTCAAGAAAACATCTCCTTTTGAAGTATAATCACTGTTGACCAACCAGGAAATAATGGCACCAGACACAGATAGTTGGATTAAACAAGGGTCATTTTATTGATTTATAAGCTATTTAAACTGCTTAAAACCTGGAAATAAACAAACTGACAGAGGGGGGAAGGGGGAACAACCTAGTGTGAACCTCTTACACCTCCCCAGCTATCCTTTGGGTGAAACAACAGACCCCAAAAACAATCCAAAGAGATGGGTTGCTATCTTGGACAGTTTTTATTTTATTTCTGAGCCCATCCTGGACCATCTGGAGCTTAAATATTTGGAAGGCCAAACCTGGAGTGCTCCCACCCCAAACCCATGACTTTGTAAGAGAGAGTCAACTCCAGATCAGTCCCAAAGGCAATCTCATTCCACCCCACAGGCAGTTCCAGAGACCAACCCTCCACCACAATGGGGTGCCAAGATGTACATCCATCTGATATATCCTCCCCACACTACCTGCCACAGACAAGGGACACACATCTGTTAATGATATTTATGCAAATGGTGAAATAATATGCAATGAAACTAAAATCCACACCTCTCCTTCTTTAGTTTTCATTAATATCCTTGACCTAATCAATTAAAGTCAGGTAAGTCTTGCTGAATGAAATGAAACTTAATTAGATATTGTTTACTGAACATCAAACTGGGCTACACCTATCAATAAATACAGTTTGCCCATGCCATATGCGAGAGATCCGTTCAGGACCCTCCCCCCATGTAAGGCAAATTTTGCATATGCTGCAGTCCCGCTGATTTGAATGGTGGTGCACACCTGTGTATGCGCCATTTTGTCCTTCAACGCTCGCCATCTGCATAAGCTTAAATCCGCATACAGCGTGGGCGTGTATGCTGAGGGAACACTATAATATCCTTAATTCATAATTATTGCAAGCAAGCTAGTGAAATGTGGGCTAGACAAGGTAACAGTTACATGGATTTGTAATTGGTTGACTGGCCGAACCCAAAGGGTGCTCAACAATGGCTCCTTTTCATCCTGTAGAGAAGTGACCAGTGAGGTCCCACAGGGCTCTGTCCTGGGCCCAGTACTATTCAACATCTTTATCAATGACGGATGACATAATTGGGGGCATACTTATCAAATTTGCAGATGACATGAAATTAGGAGGGGTAGCTAATACGCCTGAGGACAGGATCAAAATTCAAAATGACCTGAATAGACTTGAAAGCTGGGCTAAAGCTCACAAAATGAATTTCAACACGGAGAAATGTAAGGTACTGCACTTAAGGTGGAAAAATGAAATGAACAGATATAGGCTGGGGGACATTTGGCTGAATGAAACTACATGTGAAAGGGATCTAGGAGTCCAAGTGGACCACAAATTGAACATGAGTCAACAGTGGGATGCGGCAGCTAACAAGGCCAATGCAATTTTAGGCTGCATCAATAGAAGTATAGTGTCTAGATCAAGGGAAGTAATAGTCCCACTATATTCTGCTTTGGTCAGGCTCCACCTGAAATATTGTGTCCAGTTCTGGGCACCACAATTTAAAAAGGATGTTGAGAAACTGGAGTATGTCCAAAGGAGGGTGACTAAAATGGTGAAGGGTCTGGAAACGATATAGCCCTATGAGGAACAACTTAGGGAGCTGGGGATGTTTAGCCTGGAGAAGAGAAGGTTAAGGGGTGATATGATAGCCCTGTTTAAATATTTGAAGGGATGTAATATTGAGGAGGGAACAAACTTGTTTTCTGCTGTTCCAGAAACTAGGACCCAGAACAATGGATGCAAGCCCCAGGAAAAGTGATTCCACCTCAACATTAGGAGGAACTTCCTTACAATAAGGGCTGTTCAACAGTAGAGAAAACTCCCTTGGAGTGTAGTGGAGTCTCCTTCCTTGGAGATCTTTAAACAGAGGCTGGATGGCCATCTGTCGGGGATGCTTTGATTTATATTTCCTGCATGGCAGGGGTTTGGACTGGATGGCCCTTGCAGTCTCTTCCAACTCTATGATTCTAATTCACCACAATGAATAAAACCCCTGACAAAGTGTATTAATAATAATAAATTATCCCCCAACCACATATATCAATGCTCTTAAATCCCCAAATCAGTTGAAAAGATTAAATAAGTAATCCCCAAAATTAATCAAAACCCGCTACAGTGTTAATCAAAATCAACACATCCATTAACCTGACTGGATAGAAAATGTTCCCCTGCTAGATGACCCAAGATGGCTGTGCCCAGCCCAGATGGAAAATAGTACCCTGCTAGATGGTCTAGGATGGCAGCGCACAGCACAGAAAATCTGGAGAAACAGCCAGACATAAAGGACGGCAGGAAAAAGACATGAAGTGCAGAACAGATGATGAAGAAGTACAACTACGAAGCAAAGGAAATGAATACCACATCCAAAGCCCAACAGAATTTGCTCTAACCTGATCATGGGCTGTGCAACTGAATAGCTACACGCACACACACACACACACACACACACACTGTGTGCCACGCAGCTGCATCCAGGGACACACACATTCACACAACAGAGAGAAGAAATATCACAAATGGGACAGAGAGAGAGGGAGGGTGGGTGGGTTGTGGACACACACAGCTTGCCCACTGCTGCAGACAAACAACCGTGCAACTACTCCTTCGTCACAAACACACATCAGTCAACCAATCCATTCCATAACTGATTAAATAACTCTCAGCAATGGCGACAATTCAGCCTGCTGACGTCTACTCACTGGAATTCACTGCAGAGAGACTTGCTGCTGTTCACTCACCAAAACTGCAAAGAGATTGCCCTAGTCATGTCACCTCATCTGACCCATCAGAACAAGAAAATCATCATCTCATCTCCATTCATGGAGGCCAACAAAGATGCCTCATCCGTCACAGCAGCCTTGCTGAGCAGTTTGGAGACCGATTGTTTTAAATAAATAATGTAATTCAACTGACAAGTCAAGACAAGACACATTAGGGACAAAAGCTTAGGAGAATGAATCAGGAAAAGCCAAGACTAGAAGATGCTTCCTAAGAAGACATTCGGATCTAAAAGCAGGGAAGTATGTCAGACATCAGGAAGAAGAGCAATCCATGATGAGGAACTAGATAACTACAACAGAAAACAAATGGATGGAAAGGGGTAGAGGAGGGATAATCTAGGTCAGGAGGGAAGAACACACAGAGTTAGGAATCACCTTGTCTTTCAGATCTTGCTGTGCTGCAAGTGCCAGCAACCCAAGCCATCACTGCTAATGCTGGTAATTATAGTGTTACAACACTTGGAAGGCCATATGATTCCCAAACTTGATACACAGCTAGCAGGGCATAATAGTTTGACTCTGGAGATTAAGGTGGAATTCCACACTCAGCCATGAAAACCCATTGGCAAGTCACACAGTCTAAGAGAACCCTATGAAAGTTTTGCCTTAGGGTTGCCATAAGTCCGAAACAATTTGAAGGCACACAACAACAACATATGGAGACATGTGAACTTAAGCCCAAGAGACTTAAAAATGAAGTTTAATAAGAGAGGAAACAAATTAAGAGAACTTTGCAAAAGCAGCGTGTTATTCCTATTCTAGATGTCAGCAACAGGAAACATTCTAATCAAACAGAATGTTCTAAACAAACAAGACTATTAGATGTTTGAAAAAATGAGAATTTGATAACTGATTCAATACATAGGAAAAACATACTAAAGAAAACTGCAAGTGGAGAAATAAAAACACATTTCTAAGCTGTTGGGCTGTACTACACTGCACACTGTACTACACACTATCTGCACAGTACACACCATCACTGAGTGCGCCACTATTCTTCGCCATGTTTCTCCAACACCCAGTATATAAGTAACACAGAACAGAAATTCACTCTCCCACTGAAAGGAAAGGTACTGCCTACTTACATATGAATTAAAAATTGACATGACTTTACAAACACTCCAAACAGCCTTTGAGCTTTTCTTTCAAAATGTTTACAATGTAGCTTTAACTTTATAATAGTTTGGATGATGCAACCATAACACACATTAGACATTTGCACACAAGATCAATCAACTGGAATTATGTTTTTATAGCATTCCACTATATTTTAGCCACTGCTCATTTTGCAAAGAAAAAAATTCTAAATGGAAGCACTCTAATTGTTTCATCAACTAAGAGGGTGTAATATAAACCAAACTACTTGAAGATCCACCAGGTACAAGCAAGTTTTAAATACAGTACTACTCCCCTACATTTTGACATTGGTTTTGCAATCTCCTCAATATAAGGTATTGGACAGCAAGCAATGGACAGCTGGCTATGCAATTACTCTTCTAATTAATGTTTCCTTTTAAAAGTTAATACGGATTTAAGAAGCCACTGACAGCTAGGAAAATGCCATTGCCAATTTTCCAATTAATCGTTTTAAGCTTTTCTGTAGATTAATGAAAATATTTTTAAGTACATGGATCTTGCAATTACTCAAACAATTCCACGGAGATCCACCATTTAAGTTCCGATCCCTTAGGTATTGAAACCCTGCCCCCTGCCCACCAGTTTCTGAAGAAGAGATCGTGTCTACTATTAATGGTCTGAAAAATAACAAAGCTCCAGGGGAGGACTTCTTACCAGCAGAATTATACAAACATTTTAGTGATTGGAGGGTACCAATTTTGACAGGTTTGTTCATGCATATAAATAATGCTTGTCAGAAACCAGTTGGTTGGAAGATAGCTATAGTGATCCTCATTTATAAGGATCCCAGTAATTATAGGCCAATTAGCCTAATAGGTATCGTTGCCAAAATTTACACGACGTTCCTTTTGAACAAACTGGAAAGCTGGGTTAATGATAATGGAATTCTAACAGAAGAACAAGCAGGATTTAGACAGAAGCAATCTACCACTGATAACTGTTTTATTCTAAGCCATAAGATTGCCAAATATACCAGCAAAGAAAAACATCTATATGCTGCTTTGATAGATCTTTCTGCAGCATTTGATACAGTGAATAGAATAAAAATTGAATTGTGATTGTTGTTATTAATAAAAACCCTTTATACAGATACTGTACCTGTTTGAGAGTGAGATTTGGATTAAATGGAGCCATGACAAATAAAATCGATACATACAAAAGGGTAAGACAAGGGTGCTTATTAGCCCCCTCATTATTTAATTTATATATTAATGACCTGCCATCTGAAATGAAAGATTCTACAGTCCATATGTCAACAGTCCTACATACTCCTTGTAATACTTTGCTTTATGCTGATATGATATTGTTATCATACTTGCAAGTAGGTATGCAAAGACTGTTAAAAAGACTTAGTTGTTAGTGTCAGAATAATTTTCTAACTATTAACAAATCTAAGTCAAACATAATGGTATTTGGTAAACAAATGCAGAGACACAGATGGCAATTAGAGGGCGAGCCAATAGATCATGTAAAGAGCATCTCCTATCTAGGTGTAACATTCTCAGAAAATGGATCCTGGTCATGCCATCATCAAAGAAGTTCGCTTAGAGCAAAGGCTCATTTGAATCTCATACAGTACTTCAAACTAAACATTTACAAGTACCCTGACTTTCTAACCACAATAATTAATATACAGTATATAAAGCTAAGGTTACACCTATGCTTTCATATGCAGCAGAAGTTTGTGGTCTAAATCCCATTTCAGTAGTAGAACTAGCACACTCAACATCTGAGATGTATATTGGGTGTAGATAAGAAGACATCTGTGGCTGCTGTTAGAGCTGAACTAGAAATATATTCAATTCATTCGCAAGCCAAAATCAAAGTGTTTAATTACTGGTGTAAAATCAATGAAATGGAGCCAGATACCATTAGAACAGTCCCAATCACATCTTCTTGGTTTATGCAAATAACAAACTTTATAATGAGCTGTGGTCTTCCTGTAACTTGAACAGTTAATGATCAAGCAAAAAAGGTTGTGAGACAGAGAGTCCTAGATATCAAGGCCCAAAAAGATATAGCCACCCTTAGTAAAGTAGGCAATTTAAAATGGCTGAGCCGATTAAAACACACTTTTCAAAGAGCTAATTATCTAAAAATACAAATGCCAAAATACCTGAGGGAGGTATTTACTTGAGCTAGATTTGATCAGCTTGACACTATGGTAAGATATGGAAGATTTAATGTTGTTCCTTACAATGAACAAAATTGTATTTGTGAAGAATGAGAAATTGAGGATTTAGTTCATATTCTATTCAAGTGTAAGTTGTACCAACAGGAAAGAGACCAGTACCTTGGTCCCTATATCAAACAACCAATGTTCTGGGATACCCATGTCAGAACTTCTTATTTCATGAGTGGTCAAGATTCAAAAATATCTACTACCACAGCTCGGTTTCTATGTAAAGCAATACAGTTGAGAGCTAGATATATGGAGACAATTGGGGTAGACCAGGGGTAGGCAACCTTTTTGAGCCGGGGGCCGGGTTGCTGTCCCTCAAACAACTGGGGGCCGAAGCCAAAAAATAAATAATTAAATAATTTGTTTTACAAATTAAATATATAAATAAACCAGGACAAATGTAGGACAAAATTTTCAAATGGAAGACACTTTTTTAAAAAAATGGAGGACACATGAAAAAATTTGCTGATTTTTAAAAAAAATGTTAATATAAATGCATGTTTTTGAGGCTTCTATAGACAATTGCCCCCCAAAGGTCCCGGCGGCAATCGGCGGCAGGACCGGGCTGGGGCCGGTCCCAAGGCCTCGCCGGGCCGCATCCGGCCCGCGGGCCGCAGGTTGCCTACCCCTGGGGTAGACTGTAGAGGTAATGAGGAATTTTGTTGTGTGATTGATGTTCAGTCTTTCATTTTATGTACTATTATTTTAAAGCTGTAACTTTTTTCCTCTCTCTTTTACTCCTTTTTGTATTTTAAATATTTTATATAGATTTTTATAATCAGTTTTATAACTGTTTCCTTTTGGGTAATGTACTTATATTGTATGGCATTCACATGATATCTATACAGTATTTTATCCATATTTTAGGTTTATTATAATAATAAAAATTTATTTATGTTTCCCCGCCTTTCCCAATGGATCGAAGCGGGGTTACAGACTACTTGAAATTATACAATTATATTTTAGCTGTTACTAATTTCTATAGAACTTCTATAGAATTTTATAGCATGCTTTACCTGCTTTTGTGTTATTTTGAGATGGCCTAAGGGCTAATCAATAAACATTGATTACTTATAAAATCATAATCATTACTCTTCTTAATGATTCTACACATTTAAATACATACTATATATGTGTGTTTGTATGTGTTGTCTATCTTTCTACACAATTAGGTGATCGCATTTACATGTTTTCTGCAGTTCTATTAATTGTAAATAAACAGGCAAGTTTTAACTTACTTTTATTTAAACACAGGAAAGCAAGGGCAAAGACAGAGTTGCAAGAGTGAAAATGTCAAAGAACATTTAGGACATGGTATTATACAGTAATGCTACAATTGGTCTTCTTATACACGGATTTTTTATACACGGATTCAAGCATCCAGAGTTTGAAAATACTCTAAAAAAGTATAAATTTCAAATATCAAACCTTGATTTTCAATTTTTTATAAGGGACAACATTTTGCTCTGCCATTATATTTAATGGGTCTTGAGCACACATGGATTTTGTTATCCATGGGGGATCCTGGAACCAAACCCCAGTGTATAACAAGGATCCACTGTACTTAAAGTGGTGGTCCATAACCCAGTGCCAGTCAACAAGCCATCAACTGTCCTGGGCCCAGTGCTATTCAACATCTTTATCAATGACCTGGATGACAGAATTGGGAGCATACTTATCAAATTTGCAGATGATACCAAATTAGGGGGAATAGCTAATACCCCAGAGGACAGGATCAAGATTCAAAATGACCTGAATAGACTAGAAAGCTGGGCCAAAGCTAACAAAATGAAATTCAACACGGAGAAATGTAAGGTATTGCACTTAGGGCGGAAAAATAAAATGCACAGATATAGGATGGGTGACACCTGGCTGAATGAAACTACGTGTGAAAGGGATCTAGGAGTCCAAGTAGACTACAAGTTGAACATGAGTGAACAGTGTGATGCGGCAGCTAAAAAGGCCAATGCTATTTTAGGCTGCATCAATAGAAGTATAGTGTCTAGATCAAGAGAAGTAATAGTGCCACTGTATTCTGCTCTGGTCAAGCCCCACCTAGAATATTGTGTCCAGTTCTGGGCACCACAATTCAGAAAGGACATTGAGAAACTGGAGTATGTCCAAAGGAGGGCGACAAAAATGGTGAAGGGTCTGGAAACCATGCCCTATGAGGAACGACTTAGGGAGCTGGGGATGTTTAGCCTGGAGAAAAGAAGGTTAAGAGGTGATATGATAGCCCTGTTTAAATATTTGAAAGGATGTCATATTGAAGAGGGAGCAAGCTTGTTTTCTGCTGCTCCAGAGAACAGGACCCGGAACAATGGATGCAAGCTACAGGAAAAGAGATTCCACCTGAACATTAGGAGGAACTTCCTGACAGTGAGGGCTGTTCGACAGTGGAATGCACTCCCTCGGAGGGTGATAGAGTCTCCTTCCTTGGAGGTCTTTAAACAGAGGCTGGATGGCCATCTGTCAGGGATGCTTTGATTTGGATTTCCTGCATGGCAGGGGGTTGGACTGGATGGCCCTAGTGGTCTCTTCCAACTCTACGATTCTATGATTCTATAACTGCTAGTCCCTGGGGACTTTCACAGAAAGGAAGAAACCATTGTAACCAACAGGCTCAAATACAGTACAGGTACATAGTTTTTGTTATTAACCACACTTGAGTTGATCTTGACCCATGACGACCCTGTATATGAGGCATCTCTAAGACTCCCTGTTCTCCACTGCTCTGCTTAGTTCCTGCAAACCCATACCTGTGACCTCCTTAATAGAGTCCATCTATCTACTGGTATTCAAATATAGCACATGGGGGGAGGGGGCAGTTGTCATCAGAAAGGCTTAAGAAGCAATGCTTTACAGGACAGAAACATCAATCAGTGCTGTGTAGTGGCGAGAGTGATGTTTTTGGAGTCTGGAAAACTAGATTCAAATTCCTGCTCAGTTAACAGATTTTATTGGAGGATTATGGATCTTGGTTTGGCCATGCAGCTTCCTACGATTTTTTAGAGATGTTTCTGCCTATCCACTTGCTAATTCCTCATTTCCCTCTCCCATGATCCATTCCCTAAACATACAGGCAGCAAGTGTCTAGAGAGACTGGGATGAGGCAACACATAAATTAATCCAGCCAGCCCAGGTCATGCACAGGTAATCCAAGAAGTTAATTGAAGATGAAGGAAAGCACAGGGCCAAGGTGTCAGCCAGTCCATAAATCAATACACAAAGCCAATAGTCCAGATAACCAGACCCAAAAAGGGAGAGACAGAGTAATTAAATGGAGCCAGCCGAGAAATCTAGACTCCCAAAAAACACATAAACACCAAGCACACGTCCAGTGAAAGAGAATTAACAGCTGCAAGTAATGAGGACTCCCAGCAGCTGCTGGAAGATAAGGAGCTGCCTTTGGACACCAGGTGCTTGATTAGCACTGTTTCCTATTTAATAGAATTGGCTCTTACAAAGCTGCTTCTTCTCCCTTTGTTTCAAAAGGCAAGGGTGTTTCGTCAAGAGTCTATTAAGTCTTGCAGAGGAAGCACCTCAGCTTTTCAGAGGGAGCCAGAAATTCCTTGCAATTCAACTCTTCTGCATCAGATTCCTGAAATTCCAGATAGCAAATCATGAAAATTTTCCACACTCATAAGGTGGCAGCCTGGCTCAGATCTTGACTTGCAGTTAATTCAGCCTCCACAGTGACACTGGATCTGACCAAGTGTGCCACCTAAATCTGGTCCGTGTCCTGCTCAGTTGACTAAGGTTTTTAAGGTCAATTTTTTAACTAAAATTTCTAGACTTGTATATGAGTATATACAGTAGTTATAAGTGGTGAAGTGCCAACAGCTGAACTTGTACAGTGCAGGAATCTAGGCAGTATACAGATGGAATTTAACATGAAAGTAGAAAGAATGAGGCCTAACTTGCCAGCAATAATCTCACTCTTTTCTTTAGAAAGGGTTATAAAAACCTCCTTCTAATCACAAGTGGATAGTACAGCCTAAGCATATCAAAGAACAAACCAGAGAAACAGTAATAACCATAATAAACCTGAATGTGGTACATTTCAGACCAACAAAGTACACTCATCTCTCAACATTTGCTGGTGTTAGGGGCACAGGACCCCCGTGAATGTGGAAAAACCACAAATAACAAAAACACCATGTTTTTACCTGAGAGAACACCTCTCTAAGAATCTCTAGATCCTCCAGTGCAACTTTGTGGTCAACATCTGCCAGACACTGACCATAGAATTGCGATGGAGGAGCAATAAATGCCTAAAGGAGTGTTCTCTCTAGGAATCTCTAGATCCTCTAGTGTAACTCTGTGATCAACATCTGGCAGACATTGACCACAGAATTGCGCTGGATGGAGCTATAAATGCCTAGTGAAGTGTTCTCTCAGGGAATCTCTAGGTCCTTCAGTGCAACTTTTGGTTAAAGTTGACCATAGAGTTGTGCTGGAGGATCTAGATATTCCTAGAGAGAGAACATAATAAAATCCATAAATAATCAAATCTGCAAAAGTCAAAGCTGCAAATGTTCAGGGATGAGTGTACTGTTTTAGACAGTAGAACCACAATATTTGTTTATCTCTCATTCTTGATAGCACACATTTAAACTTTACCATGATTTAATTCCCAAGACTTGTTAAATAACTCACTTAGGAAGCTGTCCAAAGATTGCCAGTCCTCTAGAAAATTGGAAGAGTTTAATTCACATCAATTAGGGCTGCAAATCAGGATTTCAGATATTTAAGTAACTGTGATTAGACTTTTCTTTTATTAAAGAGCTTTATTCATTGAGTATCTTCCTTGCCCTTATTTAACATTATAAAAACTATTATACATTACTGATAATGCATACGTTACAAAAGGTTATGCTATAGTGAAGCAGAATAATTTGTAACCATCATTCTGTGATTTGAATTAACTGATTAACAGTCCAGTTATCATTAGCTATAGTTAACTGAAACGAAGAGTGGGGAGCAACACCAACCTGTCATTGGAGGAGGGAGTAGCCCCACACTTAATTTGGGCTCTGCGTTGATTCCAAATTTTGCTTTGTTTGTTTGTGGTTATAAAACATTTTGATCCATATTTCAGACTTAGAAAAATTTATACAATCTTCATAAGACTTTAGAATATTTAAACAATCCTGCAAAAAAAAATCCTAAGCAACTTATATAAACATTTTATGCTATTTCTAGACTTTAAACTATGAAAGTTCCTATTGTGACAGTACTCCACTATTCAGATTATTAAAATGTATGCATATTTTATGCTCCCCCCCCCCCAATATGAGTATTTTCTTTTATCTGTTGGGTTCTGAACAACTAAGAACAAAAGATTTTATGGGAAGTAAAAAGAAGAGATGTATTAGAACTGGAAGGCATCCAGAAATTAAATATAAATCTGAATTGAAAGTAACCTAAACTGATTCAGCTCACAACACCACAGTCTAACTATGACAAGCTATCAAACCATTTAGGCTGCAGCCGTCATGGGCAAGCCAGGAGCTGAGAACCATGAACCACAGAAACAATGGACAAACCAGGAGAATCCTTCCAGTTCAGGGGAAGAGGTCCATTCTGGGCCTTTGTATCCTGAACAGCTTGATGCTACATCATCTATCTCACAAGGCAGTCACACATTAAAAAAACCAAAAGCTTCATGTTTTAAATGGCAATTGCTCCTATGTAAGCAAGACACAGCCATCCAACCTGGTATTATTTCACTAGGATGCTGCAGTGTGAGATTGTTAGTAGTGGAAGATTCCCTTTTGAGATCCACAAAAGTAGCTTCTCAAGGCACTGATAAAAAGCAAATCCTATGATGTTGGTTCTAGGAATAGCAATGTGAAAGACTGCTGAAGATTTTGTCACTACAAGCCTGTTACATTAAAGGAATAGGAGGAATGTTGATGTTTCCTGTAAAAAGGCATTCTACAGGAGTTGTTTGGTTATGGACTCAATCCCTTCCTACTGCTACCCAAAAGTCACAAATCAGGAACTGCAGTATCATGAACTGGGCATTTGCTCACTTTATTACTGTGGTAGGTTACCAAAGAAGGGAACAGTTCAGTGAACCTCACTGTCACATTTCTTTGCCACCAGTGAAAGATCTAAAAAATAATAACACAAGAAACCAAAGAGAAAGGCACTGAATGAAACAAATGAGCAGTGGAGAGGCGGCTATCAAAAGTGCCAAAATTTACTCATGGCTGAAGTGTTTAGAAAGCAAAATTTCTTTCCTGCTAAGAAATTAACAATCGGCAAAAGAAAGCCCTTAACTTTCTCATAACGTTCTTTGATTAAAAATGGCAAGGCAATTACCCGGCTTGGCAACAAGGAATTGGCTCCAGCTGGTCCTATACAGTGGCTGGTTCTGCCCTGGCTGCCTAAAAATGCAAGATCAGTAATGAATCAAATCAAAGGCTAATCTCGCCAGAATATTGTTTGTTCAGTAACCAACCACTTGCTTAACAGAAACCCAAAAAGAGGACATGCATTTTAATAATTCTATTCCCCTCATTTGCCAGAAAATTGGTACTGAGCTATACTGGCTCTGTTCATAATACAGTCAGAACTCCATATTCACAGGGGATCCATTCCAGACCCACCCCCTCACCCCTGTGGATAAGAAAATCCATGCATGCTCAAGTCGCATTAAAAGTAATGGCAGCGTGTGTGGCTCTGTGAGTGCAGGCACATGCACATATCAACATTAACCAGAACAGGGACTTGCTGTCTGTGGATAGTTAAATCTGTGGATGACACATCCACCAGTAAGGAGAGTGGACGACATATAACCTTCATGTCTAGTAGCCATCATCAGCATTATCCTTGATGATCTTCTTCATCAATCAGGAACATAATATGCTGTTGTACTGTAAGGATATCTGTTTGTTTGGCCAACTGCCTCTTTTATAACCTTCAGATAAACAGCTTTACAATGAGAAGGGAAAGACAAAAGAAAAATTGAAGGAAAAAAGAATGGCTCAACTGATACATCAAATGAAAGATACCTTACAGTTCACACAGACTGAAACAATTGGAAGTCTACTAAAAGGAGACTTAACATTATTAGTAGCAGACTCTCCTGGAATACAGGGATAATTAATAGGTCAAAAATCCAGCTAAATGAAAAATTAAGGCATAGAGTTAGGAAAAAAATTCAGTGCCAAAAATGCAGAACAGAATCCTTCAAGGCAGAGTTTACTTCCAATTCCAGCAAGGTTAAATAATTGGTATCAGAAATGTAAGTAAAACACCCACAGAGAAGCCAGTAGGTAAATTGTCTGATGAAGAAGATAGAATAATTCTTTTAAATAGATATCTGAGACATGTGAAGTTGGCTATAAAGAAACTGTTTAAAAGCCTAACAAAGTGACAAAAGAATGAAAGTGACAAATGAATGAAAACAACTGACATAGGCAAACTGTTGATGAGAAATGGCAAACAAAACCTACAGAACAGTGTGACAAACCTTAATACTGCATTATATTTTTTCCATGTCTACATTCCCAAGATTATTGCTGTTTGCCAAAACAGAGGACGTTCTCAATAAACTACTCATATAGCCATCTCACTCCTATCAGTACAGTAGGTAAAAAGATGCTTTAAGACAGCAGTGCTTCCTGTGCCTTTAAACCTTTACACAAACCAAATTTCAATGTATAAGAAGAAACAAACTAGAGCAGTGGTTCTTCAACTTTCTCCCCCTAGGCCCAGTTTATATCTACAGGCACATGTCATCCCCCCACCACTTGATGTAATATATGAATTAAAATACTTTGTTTTTTAGTATTTGTATTTCCACGCACAGAGTTATGTATACTCGCATGCTAACATTTTATAAGGAATTAACATAGTTCAAATTAGAACGTTTTTATTTCAATAAATTCAATACTCAAGCTCAACACAATGTTTATACCAGATGTGATGCATGTGTTTGTTTCTGAGCACAAAGTTTACTAAAACTAGGGTTCATTCTTTCCTCCTCCTTGCTGCAAGGATGTCTCAGCAAGATTTTAAATCCCTTCCCATATGAAATGTATGCCTAATTCCCAAGAGAAGAAAGAAAGCCAAGAAAGCTATTGAACTGATCACTCTATTTTCCTGTGGAATGTGCCCAATGAAAATATTTGGGGGAAAAAACCCAGAAACATTATAGGAGACACTAATCAAAAATGGAAATCTATAGGACCCTCTAGTGGTGAAGTGCTTTTTTATCTCAATAAATATCACTAGTTGTGTATGTGCATTTTTTTAATCCCCAGTTAAAACCAGGAAAAAATGGATTCTGTCTCTGAGGCCTGGAGCGGGTGGGCAGGAAGGAGAGGCCTGAAACCACTCTGGCCACAAGTTGATCGGGACCACAGCAACTGCACAGCCCACTCCAAAAGCAGGCCACTGCCACTGGCCCCAACCTGTGCCGCTGGGGGCTGAATTATCCCTGGTTCCTTTTTGCTCTGGTCCAAAAGACCAGGCTACAGCATCAGAGCCCCCAAAGCACCTAAAAGCCGCTTCTTTTGGCCCATCTGTTCCAGGCCAAATTTATGTTAACTGTCTACATCAGCTATCAGTATGCAAAGGGATTCTGCAACACTCCTGAAACTAACTGAATGACAGAATTTAATAGCATGAGCTTTCACAGATTTGAGCCTATTTTCCTCAGATGCATGTGGTGGAGTGGAAAGCTTCCTGGGCTTCCTGGCTCTTCAGGAGATGTCGGAGATTATTTGACCACCCTAGCTCTCCATCATGTTCCTGAACTCTGTGCTTGATCTGGACTGTATTTATTGACTCTGGATGCTGTTTACCTGACTTGGACACTGCTGAACTCTGTTTGGGACTTAAGGCTTGTATTTACTATAGTAAAGTAAGTGCTGAACTGTAAGCTGCTCTGTGACTGTGTTTGCTCATTAACTGATGGCTACAAGCCGTGTAGAATTAGCCTTTGGCTAGTTGCCAGACTGTATTAGGGACAACTAGATGAATTGGGAAATGTATCTCTTGTTCTCAACAGAGAGAGCTATCTTGAAAATTGTGAATGATGACTAGGGGAGTACCTCCTTTAGGACCAGTCTAGACCACACACAATGATAATTAAAGGAAATGGCATTCACAAGGATAATAGTACTGTAATAATATGAACATGAATGCTCATCAAAATAGTACAACTGAGAGAATCTTTTGATCAGGATATCTTTGGTCCTGGTCCTGGGGGCCATGACCATCTCTCAACTATGGTGAACAAGAACAGTATTAATTCTAACATTCTTCTCACTCCTGATGACCAGACACATTACAAATCTTAGCCTTTGAGAGTGAACTGAGAGGACATCTTGCTAAGCAGGTGAAAGTTCTGCAACAGAGGTAACTGAGGTCAGGATAGTAGATACCAAAGGGAGTGTTCAGATTAGAACCTCTTGAATTAAGATGTCAAATGACTTATTTTGGTTCTCTCTTTCTACATAGATCATCTTCAGCCATTTACCGTTACAGGCTCTATTCTAAGGTTCAAGTACCGTTACAGGCTCTATTCTAAGGTTCAAGTAAGGGATTTCCAATCAATTGCATCATTATCACTACCATACCAAGAATTAAGATGCAGCCTTGGTACAAACCATAGTTAAACTCAGTGGTTACCATATACTGTACAATTTATAAACTACTGGTTGTGACATAGTAATGAATAATTCTACAAACTGTACTGTATGTTCCCAAGTCAGCAGACCTGTTTCCCTACACTTGTCCAGTAAAGGTTGAACAGAAGCAATGATGGGGTGTAATCTCTAAAATAAGACATTTATCTTGTTGATCTGATGAACAAAGCTTACAGCCACAATCAATACACTGTTGAAAGAGAGGTCATAGAGCTGTGGACTTAAATCTTGCAAATTAAATATTATCATCTCTGCTGACAAAATAACTTTACATAAAGATTTTTTGGGGGATGGGAATGAAGACAACAAATGAGGAAAAGTATCTCAGGTAAAACGTAGAAAGACTGGGCTACAGATACTATTACTGTGATAGACAACGTAGGAGATGACCTCTAAGATATGTGCGTAAGGAATGGAAGGAATACTACTAGAATGCTTTGCTATCTAGATTCTAAAAGTCAGTCTGCACAAATACTGACCTATATGTATTAATGCACGAATTTATAGATGGAGAACTATGAATATCTTAATTACAATTTTCTATTTCTTTCTCAGCATATTTTCTGGGCTTTCTGTTCAGTTTTCATATTGTCTTGCTGTTGTGGTTTGGGCTAATCTCAAGTACTGGTACCAATGTTGAAAACATAGCATCAGATTTCAGATTGACCTACCTTAGGGAAGTGATAGCACTGATAAGTTTTTCAGTTTGATCTGACACATCCTTAGGAAGAATAATCTCAACAGGCTGTAGGCGTAAAATTAAACTTTCCAGTTCTAAGCGAGCTGCAGAATCCTGAAAACTGTCAAAAATAATTTCTCCTGTAGTAGGCTGGACAGCCTGAAAAAAAGAAAGAATTAGATAGATTATACATAGATTAAAATTGCTGTATTTGTAGTAATAATTGGTTAATAAACATTGACTAATAAGACTATCCAGCTCATAAGGTTCTTTGTTCTCCCCTCTAGAGCTGTGTTAGGGATAGTGTGGCCCCCTTTAATGTGGTCCTCCAAGGGTCAGTGACTATCCAAAAATATTTTTCAGAAAAACACATTTTTATTCAAAATTCTCCCATGTCCTCTATATTAAGCTTGATATGGGGTTTGTTTTACCAAAACCATAATTGAGTTCTAGTCACATTTTGTTTTTGGGGGGGGGAAAGGGAAAAAAGAAAAGGCCTCTTTTGGAGGACATTTTGCATAAACAAAAATATAATCATTCATAAATATTTTGCAGATGGAGTAACAGCCCTCCAAGCATGTGTGGCCCCTAGACCTCAGATTGCTGACAACCCCAATTTATGAAACACAACATAGCTATCAAACACAAACATGGAGAAGTGAAAGAGAAGTTTAATGCAGTTTAAAATCTTTGGAGAAAAGTTTGCTTTACTGCTTGGCCCACACCTAATTTAAAAAAAGAAAACAAAAATATTTAAAGTAGTAACCGTGGAGAGCTTTCAAGCGCAATCGCCCCAGAACGGGTGGTGGGGAGAGGGAGTGTGTGGAAGCAGTTAGTCAGAAAGGATCTAGCAACCCCTTCCCAGCTTCAGGCACACAGAGAGAGCTCTGCACCCTTTCAGCAGCTTTTTCTCCCCAGGCAGGCAAGACTCTTGTGTGACTCAAAGTGGAAAGGGGTTGCTAGATTCCTTTGACAAACTGCTTCCATGCTCTCCATCGCCCTTGGATCTGGGGCGACAGCTCTCAATAGTTCTCCATGAAGTCTGAGCTGCTGGAGGGTAGGAAGAGCGTGAACTCGTTTTAAGCAGCCTCAGGCTTTAAAAGGGGGTGGCAGCTACACATATTCTTCATAATTCCCCTCGGGGAGCCTCCCAGCTGCCTGAGGAGCCTTCCTGGGAGGGAGCCCTGCTCCACCTCCACTGTATTTGCAGTTTTTTCACTTTCACGGGGGTCCTGCGTCCTTAACCCCCGTGAATGGAGATGGCTGACTGTACAAACAGGAACCCCAAAAGTCTCAAGACCACAAAAATTCTTCAAGAATACTTACCACCATGCCTATGTGAACATTTTGATTCTTATCCTTTATATTTTCTTTGCTTTCCGAGATACAGAGGAGATAATTATCACAGACATCAGATGGTATTTCTTCAGCATCCACAGGATTATTCAATTTCAGCAGAGGATTCACATTTAACAAATGTTAAGGAAAACTAGTTTTCTACACAGTTCTTTGATAAACCAATACCATATTTTCCGGCGTATAAGACGACTGGGCGAATAAGACGACCCCCAACTTTTCCAGTTAAAATAAAGAGTTTGGGATATACTCGCCATATAAGACTACTCTTCTTCCAATGCACACCAAATAAAAATTTAAAAAACCATCAGATTTGATTTCAATATGGTAATTTTAATTCAGATGCTTATGACATGCAGGTACTTAGCAGGAAACCTTGTTGTATACAAAGCCTGCTTGGATTGGTCAGCTCTCCCTGCCTGCCCAG